>NW_025784045.1:0-26157 GCF_021130785.1 Homalodisca vitripennis
CGTCAATTGATCACTTTGTTCTCCGTATCATGCGGGCAGACAAGACAACAAAACAGAAATGCACACTTTTTTTACTCACCTCCACCGGTATAATGTCTCTAACGCTCAGCCAATTTGGGCTCACATAGTTCACACCACATAGTTGTACTGAAAGAACTCCTCCTGCTGTCACGGCGAAAGTATCCCTAGTAAAATTAATTATTTTTAAATCATTCACTCTATTTTGTAAAACTCCTTGCCCACTATCCTCCTACCAACAGAAAAACCACTGTGTCGTCCTCATTGGATGAAAAGTTACATTCTCATCAATACAATTAGTGATTTGAATGACTTTTCTAGAAGTAGCTACAGACATATCGTATTGTCCCCTCCAATAAGTTTTCTAATTAATATGAATCGTATATAATAAAAGTTCTCGGTTTGTGTGTTTATATGTTTAATTTTCCACGGTTATAATGTTAACAACTATACTAACAATCTTTCGAAGTTTCCGAATTGAAATCTATCCTTTTCAACAAGTAAGCAAACCACTAGTATATACGCATGCACTTAAATGTGCACCTTTTTTTATCGATGAACGGGCACTAAAAAAAAGAAAAAAATATAAGAAAAAAGGAGCCTCATCGTTTCACTGAACACGATTAAAGTTACGAGTACAAGTCACGAGCACGAGGCATTAAGATCTCCATTACACGTTACACCAGCACAGGCAATACGTTGGGCACCAAGAAAGATTATCAATGTCAACACTTCCTAGGACATCTCGTTTTATCCAACAAAACAAACGTCAATCAACAACATACGTAAACACGTCGAGTAATTAAGGTCTAGGACCAAATCATAGGGCTCCCTTAATCCTTTTCGCCACTATATCTTATAATCTCCATAGATTTAAAATCCTAAAAAAATTATGTTGTACTCTTTGTAACATATAACGATGGGAAATCTCAACAGCGAAATTCCTACTAATCTTTTATAATAAAGAAAACAGGATTTTTCTAGAAATTTTCCACTGTCATAATACAATAAATCATTAACACTACGTTTCGAGAACTGTAAAATGTTCTCTTCTCTAGGTAAACAAGTACCCTAACACATAATTATTACAAACTAGGTTAAAATAAACAAATCAAACCAGAGCGCTGTGACACGCTTAAGTCAGGAATCACTACCCACCATGTTGTGTGTCAACTTCACTAACTCTAAAACATGAACTCAATAAAAAACCAATTAAAAACAACAATAATTGTTGAAACTAAACTAAAAAATATTTTGTAGGTTTTTGAATTCACTTTTTTACATTAAATACTATTTTGGGAGGAGTCATCTTTCACGATGATGACACGCAATCCATTTCCTTTAAGTAAAGATTTAAAAGCAGAAGACAAAATGTTACTGGCTTTCCTACTATGAAAAGGAGTTTTTAGAGTTAACCCTATAGGTTATAATTAGGTAGGTATAGGTATATTATGCAAAAAAGTTAAATGATTTGTGTTTAGATAACTTAAGATGCAAGGTCTCAAGGTCTTGTTCGTTTACTGATTCCGGGTCCCTTACCGACAATCAATTCTTTCTTTCGAAGTTTATTTTAGACGATGCAAGGATTGTGAATGAAACTACTCTTCCATAGTCGAAAATAAACGTCAAACAAAGAATTTTTATACTTATACAGTTGTATTGGGGCTGATGAAAGTGGATGTTGTGAAAATCTAATGAATATTAAAAACTTATTGGAGTTAAAAATAGTATTGGCTGTAAGCTGATTTACTCATATAGATATAATGATGCTGGTGACTTAGAGAAGAGTACATAGATTAAACATCATAAAAAACATATCGGGTAGGTAGTGTTGTTCCCTATAAAGATAGGGACGATTTTAAAAATCCTGAGTAATATTTATGATTTTATTACATTATGAATGTATTGTAATCTAGCAAGTCAAAATATTCATAAAGTTTTAGAAAAACATGAAAGCAGATAACATTATTCTAAACTGAAAAATGTTGAAACAATGCATCAGGAAGTAAAGTGTTGCCAGAAAGCAACAGATTAAAGTGACGGTATTTCATTCAGTGTTCTGTTAAATTTTCCTACTTATGCAAATCGCAAATAATTAGGGGGTCAAAGTTTTGATTTCCAAGAATCTTGATGACCTATTCTAATATTGTTTTCTAATATATAATATTTCTTAATCAAATAACTAACTTTAATATTAAAGTTGTTTTAGACCACCTAAAATTTTACTTTTATTATTATGAAAGCTGCAAGTTACATCATGATTTTAAAATCATTTATCCAATTACTTAAATGTAAGAGTACCTCTTTCCAAAAAATGAGATGTCAGAACTTGAGCCAAAAGTCTGGTTGGATGTCCGCCAGTTGCTTGAGTCTTGTTTGGTGCTGTTAAACTTGTTGACACCTGTGAGTTTATTAGATCATAATCTTCTTCTTCGTTTTAATAAGAAGGGATAATGTTCATAAACATATTTTATCGTGATCCTCGAATCTTACCAATATATACTTTTAAACTTGTAACTTTGTTTTGAGCATTTATTGGAGAATTGTAACAATAAAAATAGTTTTGAAAATGAAAAACAAATCATCGTATTCTGCTCAAGTAACATAATAATATATTTCTTAACTCGACATATACTTAAAGAAAGTCACCCTAATCAACAAAGAAACCTTGGAACGTACAGTATCTACTCTATTATTTACTGTAATAAATTGGCAAATTATAGCACTGTTTTTCAGTTCTGAGTTATGTTCCAGTTTTCAAGACCCTATGTGTGAATTGGAAGGCAATGTTAGCTGGAAATAGATATTGTACTTAACGGACAGATGAGAATTTGGATAAATAAAACCTTTTGAAATACCATACTATACACGCTCATTCTATCCCATTCTTTAAGTATCTATTTATTACCGCTACCCATCTTCTAAAATATAGTTATATCAGGTTATATAATCATCACTTATAGAAAGTTTGAGTTACAACTGAGGGCGAGTATTGCCTAATGACCTTCTTTGATAAGTTTGCGGCGTCCTGCAGCACCTGCAATGTAACATGTTTGGTCTTATCAATCAACGTTAATGGCCCTGTCCCAATATTACTACTAACTAAACTTTATTTATACAACTAATACGTTTAGTGTTCTTGTCTGTATCCTTGTTAGAAAACATATACCAATAAACTCTGTGAACAATGTCTTAGGTAATTTAACAAAACAGTTTATACTATCACAAGCTTTAACACTATTCGGTTGTAAATTAATATTTGGACCTAAATTCAAGAATTTCCTCAGAAACAAGGTTTTTTATTTCAGAACTAACGAAAATTTTTTGAAAAGTACGACTTGTTCTAAAATACTGTTTCCCTGTGCATTTATTTCCGCTTCGCTGGAGAAACATTTCAGCGCTATAAGTTTCTCTATTGGTAGAATAGACAGTTTATTAAAAATAAATAAGTATTTCATGTGCAAGTTGGTTCTTAGAACTATTCTTATAACGTACTTTTGGTGACGCTAATTTTATTACATATTAGTGCGTGTTTCCTACCCCAGAAATCAATCCCGTATTATAGTCTGGGCTTACATGCACATTGCATAAATAAAAAAAATATATAACGTTCTTTTTATGGGTTCAGAAGCTCACTTACATTAGACATAACTAGTTTTGTTATAAAAATAAACTTCAAGATATAAAGATCAGTCAACATAAGTGTGTGCAAGAACTTCTTAACTGCAATTTGATGGTTTGATAAAATAGTGAAAATGTAATTAAAATGAATCCCCGAGGTAATGGAATTTAAGACTTGAAGTAAAGAGTATTGTTTTAAACTATTGACTTTCATTGCATCGTTACCGCACAAACAAAAATTCATCCATTGAATTCCTTTTCAATTTCCTCATGATTAATGTTTGTTTAAAACGCGGACTAGGCCGATGTGTACTATTTTCAAAAACAACTTGGAGCCAGTAGAGATAAAGTATTACAATATATTTGAATCCTCTAAGTAAACGCGCTGAACCGACACCGTTCATACAGACAAATGGAAATCGTACAGCTAACAATTAAACTGCAGTGTGTTACACTTGAAATGTGTAAATAAAAATGTTGAATACCTTTAATAGTGAATAAATTTTATCAATCATATTTGTGTTTATATGAGATCGTAATTTTGAGCCATAAATTTGGCCTAATATAGGCCTAAACAATACACTAACGTGAGAATGCATTTTCATAAACCACTTACGTGCCTATTTACACATAAAAATATTGCCCGTAAGACATGCAGTAATCAATAAATGCATTTAAAATATAAATATTAGTAAATTCCTACTAGTACATTTATATTTTAGTTGAATAACAATGAACGGGGCATCAATTAAACATTCTTATACCTATTTCTAAATCACTATTGATTGAGGTTTGATAATTACACTTTTACATTTTTAAGTCTTAATTCTAGAGCTGTGTATTAAAAAAAATATTGTACGTTCTTGGTCAGTCGGTGAAAATTATTGTTTACATAAACCAATGAATTTAAAATAAATAAGGGAGTACACTAATAGCCTCAATGGTGCGTGATCAAATAAAACTTTGCATATCACAGACAATCACTAAAGCACTAGCTGAGAATGTCCCTTTTAAGATAAGTATCAAAGTACAACTTTAACTACATGCGCCTACAGTTAGATACATTCAGCAGATGTAATTTAAAGTTAAAATCTAACTTCTCTTATGGGCTCTCAAAGCAGTGCTTCAGAAAGTTCAATCCCTCAACAATATTATCGTATCCTCGACGTCAATGATAAATAAAATTAAAAATAAATAGATGAAATACTTATATTTTACTCGTCATAAATAAGATTTCACGATAATGAAATAGTTTTATTCACACAATGTTGAAGAATGATGATTTAAAAATTCATACATAACTAACTATTCAAATTCAAGACCATGGTTTTGCGGCTAAAAATAACTTTGGAATTAATCGAAATAAAGGTAAATTCTACGCGTGGCAGTTATCTGAAACATCAAACAGATAATGAACGATTAGTAGGTTAATTGTAATAAATCTGATAGTGGTGACTTTAGTGACAATGTACCTTCAGAGGTTGGCATATTAGTATGATTGTAATATTTTAAACTATTTATAAGCTCCATGTTATCTAGAAAACTTAAGAAACTACACCATTGTGCATTTGTTTTTAAAACGTAAGCTTGGTTTATTTAAATTCGGAAATTATGATTCAAAATACATTCAGAATAATGATTCGATGTTGTTGAATACGTAATAATTTTGTATGACCATTACGTAAAAACATCGCGAGATTAAAAAGCATATAAAATCATTTTTGTTAGCGACCAAGGAATTCTAAAATTTTATTTTCTGCTCATAATTCATAATAATTTATTTATAACCATTACTTTACCAAACTTTAAATGATCTCCATCTAAATAATGTTGTTTAAAATATGTAGTAATATCTTAAAGCAAACAATTTTGAATTTATTTTGGGAAATATAATTTGCAGAAATAAAAACAGTCGCAATTGTAAAATTTCGTGAATTTATTCTTCGTTTTGTAGTTGAAATATTTAGATTATGTGAATGATGTATAGTTTCAGACAGTGTTATAATTTATTCTCTTATGACTATATGACTTTAGAAAGAAATTATTTCTTAATCGAAATATAATTTTATAAAGTGACACTATATTATTATCTTAAAAATGTTTTTTATTAATAAAAAACCATTTTTAAACTCTCCAAAAACATATCTTATACGCATATTAAACAAATTTTAAAATTTTTATCATTGAGCGTTTTTAGTTGAGCACGATAGCAAACTGGCATACATTACTTACTTTAAAATCATTTAAAATTTACGTGGAGTAAATAATTTAATAATTATTTAAATAATTTGTATACTTGTGTAATCAGGGAAGATAAAAATAACATTATATATATTATACAGTTATACAACACTGTAATTTTTGTTCATCAATAAACAACTTGCTATTTTTCGAACTTCGGTATTAAGAAAACTGCAACGCATTAATAAAGAACAGCTGTTTTAAGAAAGCTCATTGTTGAAAGCAGCTGTTTGATTGAGGAATATTGCTTGTGCTATAAAAAACATAACCTAACCTCCTCCATTACAGTTTTGCGTGGGCTATTGCTCTTAGTAATATTACAGAAGCAATTAGACAATTTCAGGTTGTCTTCCCAGGAGTTAAACCACCTAGCAATCCAACAACAACAAAAAACAACTGTCCAACTGTCGTAAAAAAGTACTCTACAGGATCAAATGCGGAAAGAGAAGGACTAGTATGCGCATCATTGATCCGCTCTCCAGGTAAACTGAAATCACTAAGGATGGTTGAACTTGAAACTGGTGTTCCAAGGTCTTCATTATAAAGAATAATGAAGAACATAATTAAACTTTACAAAAGTCACTTAGTAGGTGAGTGGAATTTTGTTCAACTCAACTCAAATTGTTTTTTTTTTCAGACGAGTCCACTTTTTACCCCAATCGTGCTGTAAATAGGCATAATTATGATAATTACAACACCGGTAATCCACACATTCTTGAACAGACTCTACTCAAATCAAAAAGAATTACTGTTTGGGCAGCTGTCAGTTGTAATGGGGTGTTATCTTACGTCATTTCAGACAGTACAATGACTAGAACTAGGTATGAACAGGTTTTAAATCAACAAGTCTCGCCTCATTGTACGATTCCAGAAATGGATCAAGGAATCTTCCAACAAGATGATGTTCCTCCTCATTTCGCAAATCCTGTTAAGTGAATACTAAATGTTACCTTCATGGCTGTTGGATTTGTGTAAGTGATTTTAAGATTTTTCACTCCGACCCCCTGATTTAACTGTGTGTGATTTATTTCTATGGGGTTACTCAAAGGGACAAGTTTATACTCGTAGCTTCAATAATGATGAGGAATTAACACAATTAATCGAAGAGGAACCTCTCCGGATACAGCAGAATTTCTTTTTAAGAGCTTACGATTCATTTGTTAAGCACTGTTATCAGTGTGTCGCTGTGGATGGATTACAGTTTGAATAGTTGAGAACTGTAATTGTAAGTTTTTTAATTGGTTATGTTCTAATTTTCTGATTATAATTCTTTATTTCTCTATAATACGACAATAAATCTTACAAAAAGAAAAATTATTTTTTTTAACTGTTTTTAAAGTATAGCTTATTAAAATTCCACTATTTTGTTTAACAATTGCTAGAGAGCTAAATTTTTACAGAAAATTATTAAAACCTATGTAATGAATATTGTAGAGTCTGACGATGTTCGGTGCATACATGAGCAAGTGATATAAAATCAAATGTTTAAACCACTTCGTGAGACACCCGGTATATAATAATTTTGTGGCTATAACTCAGTTCATATAAAGTCAACTGACCTTTTATTGAAGTACATGTTATACATGTAAATTTTAAGGTTATTAAAAGGAACATCCAAAATTCAGTACGAGGAATTTGTCTAGAAAACGCAAACTCTGGACAATTACAAAGTAAAGAGCCTCTTCTATAAATTCTTAAATCAATATAAAGGGTTTCAAATGAAATAGTAAGTTAAAAGGAAACTTATATTAATGAACCCATTCGTATAAAAAAGTAATTTTTTGTTATTAATACAAAGGTGTTTCAGTCCCAACGCTCTCAAATATTTCACATGCTAATAATTAAATTGAATAAATGTTCCTTTATTAAAGAGGTGGATATCAATACCCTTTTGCCACTCGATTTCATACGAGAAAAAAATACTTTGAAGTCAGTAACAAAAAGCTTTTTAGTGACCAAAAATAATATCGAGAACGATTACTTTGAACGGAGGTGAGTCGACGAATACACACAATTCATATTAATACTTTTAACCAGTGTATTTGTCTCGCAGTTTGAAATTTTTTTCAGGAGCAGGACATAGGTTATTAAATCTGTTATTATGCTATTTTTGAAATAAAAGTAATTAGTATTTAATTTACCAAAGTATTTACATTGTTACATTATTTTAGAATACGCTCAAAACAGGTTTACACGTTTAAAAGTGGATATTGGTAACATGTAATGTTTGAATGATAACATATTTGCTTAACCGTAATCCTGTTTAATACAACCGAGATGATTTTGTAATGAACTCACAGGTTTCAACGACTTTAACAGCACCAAACAAGACTCAAGCTACTGGCAGACATCCAACCAGACTTTGGCTCAAGTTCTGACATCTTACTTTTTGGCAAGAAGTACTCTGACATTTAAGTAAATGGATAACCGATTTTAAATCATGGTGCCACTTATAACTTTCTTAATAATAAAAGTAAAATTTAAGGTGGTGTAAAACAACTTTAAGATTAAACCTCGATAATATTAGTAGAATATGACAACAACATTCTTGAAATATCTAAGCCTTCTTCTTTTGCGATTTTCATAAGGGGTAAGATTTGTATGGAAATTGTATAAAAAACTGTCACGCTAATCCATTGCATACTGGCCATACTATCTTCACGTCCTGATGGATTGTTAAAGTATTTTTTGTTTTACATAAGGTTATCAGCACTGTAAACTTTTCTGAAACTTTTTGAATATATCGGCTTTTTTGATAAACAATCTTCATGAACTGATGCATTATTGAGGATTATCCGCTTTGGCATAAAATTGCTCTATCCCACAACCTTTTCTGCACTTGAACCTTTATGAATATATCTTCTTAATGGGGCACTATCTTGACATCCTGATGCATTGTTAAAGGCTTTTCACATTTGCCTTAAGTTCTCTTCCCTGCAAGTTTTTCTAAACCTTTATGAGTATATCAGCTTTTTTATACACTTATGACGTACTGATGAATTGTTGAGCATTTTAGGTTTCGTATTAAGTTTTATGAATAGCAAGCTTATCTGAACATTTATTATCATATTGGATACACTGTATTGACATACTGATGCACTGTTGAAGATTTTTAAGCTTTTGCATCATTTTTATAAGTCTTTCTATAAATTTCACTGAAAAAACTATGATTATACTTCTCTTTTTATTTTATTCGCAAGGTAAACGTACCAACTAAGACACTGTTTGAATATCCTGCTCAATGACAAGGATAATGTAATGATAGGTTATAGATTCATTGAGCAAGATCACAGAGTTCTATCCCGGAGCTCGGTAAGAAGTTCTATTTATATGTTACGGCTTTAACTGCTGGCTTCTTAGCTTCCACCGTTATTTTATACTGCGTCTGGTTATGTATATATTTATACTATTTTTATTATTACATAGAGTTCTTATAAATTTGTTTATTGCAATCTGCCTCAAGACGTAATCTGCCTTTGGAACGGAAAAACTTTGCACTGTCTCCGTTCATGGTCCTGAAAATATAAAACTACCATAATAAAAAAAGTATATAGAGGTATGGAATAAAATGTGAGCTTTTGCACAGATAGCAGCTTTAATTTTTAGTTGTTCGGTAGCTATTATTAACCAATAAAAAATTTTAAGATGCTACCACTCTTTTAAGAAATAATATTTTAACTCAACCAATTACAAGCTAGACCTAAAGCGATAAATCTTTTTTTCAATATTTCTCAAGTTTCAAAATGGCAGCCATTCTAAGTTTAGAAGGTTATGTGTCAGCTATTATTATAGTGCATTCAAAAAGTATTTCAACCATTCTCAGGTAATATACATTAATGTTTCTTCTTTCCTGTTTTTTTATCTCGTACGATTTCAAATAGTAGGCGTACAAAGTTTTAATTACTATGTAACATTACGGAAATCAATGTGTACACGATAACTACGATAATTCTTAATAAATTCAGATTATATTTGGAACTAACTCAGTACTTTTTATGCAGCTTTTATCAGTTTGCTAGCCAGTCTTAACCAATAAAACGTTTTCAAATTATAATTAATTCATATTTAGTCAAAAGTTGTTTCTTGCGATTTAAAAAAAACACTTTTTTATTATTAACGACAATATTAAATCCACGTGTTGCCAAAAGATGTATAGGTTTATAAAAAATTGTTCATGAAAATAATTGTAACCTACATTTCTAAATTTTTGTACGTAATATGATTATTTTAACATGCCAACAATAAGTTATTGTTCCCTCAGTGTCTTACATCCTAAACATCTAAACTAATGAATCTTCAGTTTTGGCCTCGTGGGAAATATACATATCTTCCGACTAAGGCGGAGGGGATATCATTATTATTATTATTTTAAATTCGTCAAATATCATACCAGGTTAGTAGATTCGTCACGAATTCAACTAAAAAACCGAAAAAAGTGTTAATGAACTTGATCACAATACGACTTTGTTATAAATCGTTCCACAAACAATTGTACTTTTTTACAATTGTATATTTTACAATACATTAAGTAAGGTAACAGATTCAAATGAATATTTATTAGATAGAAGATAGTATTATCCTTTTTAAAAGTTCAGAGGTTCGCGCAATGAAAGGAAAGTAATATTTCAAACTAGCTGTAGAGTAGAAATTAAAGCTGTAAGAGATCAAATTTAATTTGAAAGTCTCTCAAAGTAAGATGACACTCACGTTTTTTAATAAACGGATAACAATTAATTTTTCCAGGCTCAGACCAACCTCATGCTTTATATCCGTATTGTAGACCACTACTTCTTTGATTGGGGTTATCTGCTAGGACATAAACAAATATTTCGTTATTGCCCTCCTTATAGTTATATAGGATATTCCACAGGAAAGAATGGTCAATAATGTGATTTGAACATGACATAACTATACGAGTGATAGGTTACACGTTAAAAATAACCATAAAGAAAATGACCTAAGATTACTTGTTAATTTTTAAATATAATTATGCTGAAATGTAGTTTATGTATAAAATTTTGCACACTGCAATTATAATTATAATTAAAAAAGATAGGAATTACCTCATTTTCCCTATTAAAAGCGAGCATTAAATCGTGTTATACGTTAAATTAATTTTTTAAACTTTCATAATAGTAAAATACGCCTTCCTATGTTCTGGTTATGTCTACTGCTTTTTTCATCTTTGAATTTTAGTTTAGTTTGGTAAAAATGTGGTGCTGCCGTCGAAACCTGTGTATATCGAACTTGAATAACGTTTTACTCAACTCTATTTTATTTAATTTTTGGCAACTAATGTTACTTCTTAGATCTTCATTGGACCACCAACTAAAGTTATAACAGAGTAGGAAAATTACCCTATCATGTATCAGAATTGTATCAATTATTTAGAGAAATTAAATCTCTGTATTTTACTGGTATCCTAAAATATAAAAGTTAAAATAGTATTAAAACCGCAAAAATACAATTCTTTTCAGCTGCTATCTGTCTAGCATTATATTTCTTCACAACTTGATATTTTTATATTTCAAAAATACGTGTACAGTAAAACACAATCTAACCACATTACACGGTAAGGTGTGATGTTAACTTTGTATATCTCAATCTATGTACCATATCCTGTTTCGTAGCTCTAGGGCAAATTCCTCATTTGTTTTAACAGGGACGTCATTTCCCCTGAAGTAGGAAGGAATATCAAAAGGAAAAAAGAAATATTTCCTACAATCAACTGTCTGTAATCAACTTGTTCTGGCTTTTTCATGCAATGCTATGGTTTTTTAAATGTGCCACTATATGATAAATCCTAAAAACATTTACTGGTTATCATCTGGTAAAATTGTTAGAATAGAATTACTCAGAAAGGAGTAGTTTCTCTTTTATTAAAAAAGCATTTATAATAATCTAACCAGTAGGTTCAGAAAAATCTGAAAAAATTACAGTTTATTCTGGAGAAGTAGCTAGATTTTGAAAGAACTGAAACACTCGTATTATTAGTTTATAACTCATATGACTTCTTTCTAAAGAAAGAAATATTCTTTCTAAAGAAACAAACATTTCTAGAAAAAACTGCTTAATCATAAAAAGGTTAGACATTTTTTACGCATTGCAAAATGGTTTTTTTTCATTTCTAAGCCAATAAATGATGGAGAAATGATCTATTTAGGTTTGAATGACCACCAATCTGAAATAATAATCAGCTGTTTAAACGAAACTGGCCAAGATATTTATATTATTATATTTTGAAAAAAACTTTCAACTTGTTTGGGGATTTTTAACGCATCTATTGTTTCCAAAAGCTGAGATATATAGCCTACATATATTGACTAAGAATATATAAATTTTGGAACTGTAGAAGACTATTGCTTTGAGAGTCATGATCGGTGTAATTATGCTGAATATTTTGGTAAATGCTATGGAAAACCTACCCAAAAGAAAACATTTTAAGAATTGTATACATTTATCATATTCCTGAATTTGGGTGAGAACAGCCTAAAACATAATAATTAGTATTATCATTATTATCGGTGGGAAAAGTCGATATTTAATTCATTACTGAACATGTTCTTACGTGTCATCTCTAATAATATTAATTTACAAATAAATGTTATATTCTATATTTAGTATTATTCATTTTAAACGCCACATCACCTTGAGATATATTTTCGTAATATTAAAAGGATACTGTAATTGTATCAATGCACAATGAAAATAATACAAAAATATGATATTTTATTTTCAAATCCAGCCCAGTGGACAAGGAATTTATCTGTGCACATACGAATAACTAAATTGAATTGACCGTTCAGTTAAAATCCATATTTATAACAAAATCAACACTGGATTTCTAGTTGATGTATCACAAACCTAATCAATTCAACTTACGATTAAATCGTAATTCGATTAGGAAATGCAGATGCATTCTGATCTTAAATACTCTGTTAATTATAGGAAATTAATTGCTTAACATCAAAGTTGTAAACTTTAGTAATCTTAAAAGTACTTATGATTTAAAATAAATTTAACATCTACAACAAATGATTTATTGAATATAGACTTATGAGTACAATTTACTGTCTAAAATTATTCTTTATTTTGCAGAAGTAGGTACATTAGAGTATGAATGGTCCCTATAATAAAGAGTTAAATAAGTGATAACAGATTGTTTAAAAGAGTTGGTTTTTGATGCGATACTTGAAAATTGTGCGATATTACCTCCTAAAACATAAGCGGAATGAATTTCTTTAGAAAATAACATAGAGATTCAATTAAAGATTAGGAGGATGTCAAATTTCAATATCTATTATCTAGGATGTTTTGCTAACATTAGTTAACAATCCGTCGAACCATTGTAAACCTAATTAAAACTTTTATTATTTTGACCACACTGTGTTGAGATATTTGAACCCAAAAATATTTTAGCTTCACAATGTTTTACCAGATGATTTTAAGTTTGAACTTGGATGATTTCATGTATAACTGTTTGTCTTTTATAATATTAGTTTTAGTAATAAATTTATCTAAAAGATCAAATTAGTCAGTTTATTTTTTTCTCAAACACTACGCCTTCCTTACGGATAGAGGTTACAGATAGGGAGCGCCGATAGCCGAGCGGTCTAAGACGTTGGCATTCGGGTCAGAGTTAGAGATAGCGCAGGTTCGAATCCTGTCTGTGACCGTTGCACTTTTTATCAGTACCATCGACCTTGTACTGTATCGACTCTCCCCTTATTCTGCTTGATAAGATCCTTGCACAGGCCAGTGGCCCATGAGGACGGGCAGAGTAAGGCTCAAAAAGGGGATCGCCTTCTTCTTAAAAAAAAGAAAAAAAATAAGTTTGGCAAGTTCTTGTACAAAAAAAACAGTATCCTTTTTATTCTATAAATAAAAAATTCTGACAAGCTTCAGAGTTACTGAAGGCAATGACTCGTGGCATATACCAAATCTATCATACATCCGAGAAACAAAAACTGTGTGTATAAATATTGGGATTGTAAAGCATGGTTGACATTGGAGAACAATTTACTGTGTAAAGAATATTACGTACAGTGATCGCAACTTTCACAACGTCACTTTAGCGAGGTCAGGAAAAAATCTGTGATCCAGATAACAGATATTTTGTTCAGGCAAAAAAAAAGGAAAAGGAGTTTAAAGGTTTATTGGATTTTGTACTAATAATGTTTCCTATCGATTGTGTAAAGTGTGATTCACGGTTATAAAGGAAACTGAATTGTGTGGAGTACTATTCAATATGCAGAACGATTCATTGAGTGAAGAACGATTTACTATGTGAAGAAACGGTAAACTGTGCGAAGAACTACTCACTGTGTGGAAAGCGATACATTCATGGGTAGTTATTGTTTAACCGAGTACGTACAGTGATGGAAACTTTTGCAACGTAACTTTCCCTAGTTCAGGACAAACCTGTGGTACATAAAACAAATATTTTTGGAAAAGAGGAAGAGGAAAGAAGCTTAAGGTTTTTGTTTGATTTGCATTATTACTGTTTCTTCTTGACATTGAGCGTTTTTTTTTTCATAAGAGCATGTACGGCTTAACCTTAATGTTATACCTTAGTGTATATATATAATGTTAACCTTAATATTCAGGAAACTTACAAAATTTGCACCGAATGACCATTAAATTTCCAATAATACAAGCGATTCTATACATTTTATTCTCCAAAATTTATTTAACTACCTGCCTATTTCAGTGTCTTGTTCCTCAAATGATGGTCCTTTCTTTAAAAACCTGAAGGCTTGGCTGTTGACAAATGATAATGTGGAAATTTTTTTATTGATATGTTCTATTCACATTTTATCTCTTTTTCTTGTTCAACTAGTTCATAGCTACGGTTTCATTATTACTGCTCCTCCTGATGCTAAGTGATATTTTTACGATTTTGAAGTAATGCTTATTTATGATTTATACAAATGTTTATGTCAATTGACACTTTTTAGGTTTTTGTTTAAGTGTGTATATATGAGTATGTGTATATATAGATATATGTATACTTACATTGGTTATTTGGTTTTGTATACCAGTGTTATTATCTGAAATATGTTTGCAACTTTTATACTGCTTCTAGTTGTTTTGAAAGTCTGACAAAATGTTTTTACAAGGCATTAATGTACAGGTATATTTAGTTCGCTTGGTTTATGACTATGGTTGTATCTTGGGGTTTGTTGGGAGTTGCTGGCACATTGCACATTATACTAACCTGTTACCAACTCTACAAAGAAATATGGTAAAGAGGTGGATATCCAATATGTACGAGCAGCATTACATTACTTTGTCATACAACATCGTTCTGTATGAGTGTGTGTATTTGTGTTTTTAGTACCCTTTAGCACCTTTTAATTATGTATGTATATTTTGAAAAGTATTTATATATTATTATTTTTTCATTTTGATTTAATAAATCGTTTATAATTCAAAAAACACATTTAAATTATTTTTTTACCGTATTCTAAG
Organism: Homalodisca vitripennis; assembly: GCF_021130785.1. Taxonomy (NCBI): domain Eukaryota; kingdom Metazoa; phylum Arthropoda; class Insecta; order Hemiptera; family Cicadellidae; genus Homalodisca; species Homalodisca vitripennis. Next base: position 15,352 of record NW_025784045.1, read on the forward strand.
ACTAGTAGATATGTGCGGACACCTAAAGGGTCAAAACCTACACCCTAAGATAAATTTCGAGCTTAAAATAAAAAACTACTTTAAAGAAACAACACAATTGAAAATACTGATAGTGAAATACTAATATGTTCTTAAAATATAGGATATCCATAAAAGGTTGCCATTTTAAAGTGTTCTATTACTAAAATAATTCGCATAATTAAGATAACTAAATTAAGGTAAGATTACATTAATATAATTAAATAATTAAGATAATTCGCAACTGTCCTCATATTACTTTATTTAAAAAATTACAAACACATTTTGGATGAAGGAGGAGGAGCTCTTCTTATTGGAATATAAATTTTCTATTATTTTCACAAAAGAAAACTCACAATTATCCAATAATTTTGTGTATTTTTTCTGTGTATAATTGTGTATAAATCTGCTATTGCCAAAACATGCTTTTGAAACAAACCACACCTTTAAAAACTTTACATTATTAAAACAAGTCCACAAACAAGAAGAACTCGACGCATATAAAACATTATACATAACAAAACACAAAGATAAAATTTTAAACAATGATTTTGGACCGATTCAAAATTCACCATTCCTTTAAAATATAACTAAATTTCTTGACCCAAACTTTTATACATATACTAATATTTATATTATTTTATTTTAATTTTAGCCATATAAATCTTGTTAGTTTTACTCAGCTGATATTTGTTTTTAAATTGTTAATTCACACCTGATGATGGCATCTTCGATGTCGAAAGGCCTCGTGAAAAATACACAAATTATTGGATAATTGTGAGTTTTCTTTTGTGAAATAATAGAAAACATTTTGGATGGTTTTACCAAGCATGAATGCTATTAAAGAATTTTATACAATCCAGAAATAAATCCAATAAATTTTTGAGTGGACTTTTCTATAAATTTACTGCAGAATGTTTAAAATCTATAAATAATGAAATTTGAACTACTATGGAATTAAAACTTGTATACAAATAATTAATGGTATTTGTATGGAAATTTAAAAGAAAGATGTTAAATAAAAAATAGGATAACTATTGCTGATTTTTCAGTACTTTTTATATATGTCAAAAAAAATTTCATTATATATATATATATATATATATATATATATATATATAATGTGTGTGTGTGTGTGTGTGTGTGTGTGTGTGTGTGTGTGTGTGTGTGTGTGTGTGTGTGTGTGTGTGTGTGTGTGTGTGTGTGTGTGTGTGTGTGTGTGTGGTGTGTGTGTGTGTGGGGGGTCTAGAAATGTACAGATATGTATAGATTCTTGGTTATAAAAACGCGTATCAGTAAAATAAGAGAAATACAAAGTGAGAGGACATAGAGTGTTCGGTTTGACTTTGTTTAGACAGGACAAAGCCCAACTCGACTAAGGGCCCTCACCTCGCCAGTGTTGAAGTGTCGGCGGCCTACTGACGTTTAGAGCATTGCCAATTTTGGCATCTCCTTTGGCATTCTTTTTGTCGTTATCTCGTCCACGGTAGAGGCCAAAACAGTACATTATAGATACATTATTATTGTTATAATCAATTTTTATAGATAAGTTCGTGTTTATTTGGCTGTTAAGTATCTCTTGATAAAATTTTCTATAATTTGAATTGCAAAAGTGTTATCACCTAGAGATTGTAAACTTTTAATGTTTCATTTAAAAAGTTTGAATATACAATCCAGTGATGAATTTGAGAGCTTTTATTTATAATTATATGTAAAATGATACATTTCCACGTAGGAATTAATTTTGAGATCGATTCTAAACCAACATTAGATTACTATATTTTGCAACAAAAAATGCATGCTATTGCTACAATAACTCCTATCTTCCTTTTAATGTTAGTGGAAAAGGGATGATGTGTGGTCAAAGGTCAAAGTTCGGAACCTTAATGCAAGTTTACCAACCCTAGGTAAACTCCCCAAATGTCTCCGACTTAATTGAATTGTCTTCTGTTGCCACTTCGTTTTCAATTAAAGAAAGAACAACAAACCTCTTCAACACCAGAGTGTTCCGAGGTCTGTTATTTAATTGAAACCAGTTGCCTTTAAACAAAAATCTAATATAAGTCTTATGACGTAATGAGTACAGTATGATGGTTATAGGGGACTAGTTTCTCCTTTACTAATTAATGAAAAAGTTTTTGAATAGACTAAAGAAACTTGCACTATTTACAGTGACCATCTTAATAATACATCTTCAAACGATCTAATAGTGAACTTAAAACCGTGGCTCTATTGGTTAACCTATACAAAGTTTAACATAAAACTCTAAGTATGTCCGATGAGGTAATGAGGACAGTACAGTAGTCATGAGGAGACTAGTTTCTCCTTTAATCTGTAATAAAAATATTTTTGGGGTTGGCTAAGGAATTTAAATATTTAGTGGAAGCCTTCTTAAAAATATCTAATAAATAATCTAATATTGAATACAAACCATGCAATCAATATTTTCCTATACAGACCAAGACATATTAGATGGTAAGAGAAGAACATGAAGCCGTAATTCAGAAAGGTTTTAATTCCAAAATGTTTAGTCTATTTCACAGTTTTTGCCCTGGTTTGGAGGTACTTGGCAGTAAAAGGTTTTACTACAGGAGACAAAGTTCACACATACTTCACGTCCCAAAGTCAAACATACTGTAAGTTGGATTACAAACCATATTCGGATTTGTAGTCTCTGTTATAATGACGTCATGTTTAAAATACTGGAAGAAAGGGATTGTATTGCATTATAACCTACTCTTACGTTGTTTTAAATTTGTTAAGTTCCTGACAAATATATCCATGCTATCGAAAGGTCTGTTGATATAGAAAGTTTTAAAACATTAGTTGTTGCCTATTTTCAATACGTTTATTACCATAACCTACACTGTTATCACTATGCCCAACACGTATAGATGTTTCATATGAAAGTTTAAACATGTACAAAAACTTGAATACTTAGATTTTGAACATGTAAGGTCTAGTTATTCTAGTCAATTCATCCCTGGATTTACTAATGAATACGTATTACATTTTTTAACAATGCATCTACTGGTATAGCTCAATATTTTTCAAAAGAAGTTTAATATATAAAAATAACATAACAACATTTCAAACCATTACCTTGGATTTTGCTAATAAGAATATTGGATATTCAACCCTTTTAAATTATCATACCTTTAATAATATAACTTAAAATGTAGTTTTTCTCAATTTTCCAGCACACTTTAAGAAGACATGAAAACAGTTTGTTCCTTTCTCGGTCTCTTTGTTTTATATTATATCTTTAAAACACGCTGAGAATTAATTATTACCGTCAAATCTATACGGAAAAACTAACAAAATTTTGGACGTATCCTAAATAATGTTAGACTATTATACGATTTTCCAACAATTTTACATCCTGAATTTTGTAAAAAGGTCGCGCACATAATACGTTATGAAAAATGATTCAAAATAGACTGCTGAGATAATTGTTCTATAAATATATTTATAGGCAGTAGAGTAACAGTGAAGAAATATTCCTAGAACAATTATCTCAGCAGTCTATTTTTAATCAATTTTTCATAATGTATTATGTCCATGACTTTCTTACAAAATTGAGAATGAACAATTTTTGTATATTATATATTATATACACACACACACACACACACACACACACACACACACACACACACACACACACACACACACACACACATATATTATACATGATTTTAAAAATTATATATACATATATAGTACTTTTGAACTCTGGGGCTCTTGAACGGATTAATTACATCAAATTTTTAGAAAATTCTATCATGGAGGTGATAGCAATAGAAATATTTGTATGTAAATCTGCCAATATTTATGCCCACAATCACAGTTTGATTACGACAGCATTCTTTGGACAAGTACGGCACGATTTTACATCTCGATAACATTATAATGCAGTGCATTATGTGAAATTTTAGTTATTGTTAGTTGCTTCGTACGAATCATGTATATATGAAGGTATCACTGAGAATAACGGTAGTAGTAGTCAAATCAAAAATTTCAACGTCGTTAACGTATTTTACTCGTCCTCGAGAACAAAATAACATATCGTCTTCGGGTGTTGTAAACTTCAAATAACTCTGTTATTTAGTTTTTGGAATGTAAGTCTCAATTTTTTTGTTTTAATATTTCTGAATTATTTTTTTTCACTATTTATTCATGTTTAGAAAGTTTAGTTCAATTTCTTAAAATCATATTTAAACATATTTTAAAAATAAATGCAGACTGATAACGAGATTTGCGTGATTAACGTATTGCAATCGTCCTCTTTAACAAAACTACACAGGGTTTTTTATGAATGAAAATTACAAATAATTATAGAACCTTAAAAGTGAAACTCCTGTCTTTGAAAGACAGTAGGAAGTTATGGTAGGGAGAACTTCCAATATATATTTGATTTGTCAAGCTGCGTTTCATAGCTAGCAGTAATGGCCGGACGAATTCATGATCAAATCATCCAATTTGATCTTTTAGTGATATCAGGTCTGATCGCGCTGATAACCCGAGGTCCTGTGTCAGGCTGATATGACTTTGTATCCTAGAAGGTCTAAATCAAAGGAAATTATTTGATTTTGATCATATTCCCCTTATTTCTGCATTATTGTTATTTGACATATCTAAATATGGCTAATGTCAGCAGCAACAGATAACAGGTTACCTCACGATTGTAGCAAGACCACGTAACGGTAGTAGAACAAGATATATTACTCCGCGCTAGAAAAATAGTTCCATTTAAAGTTCTATATCTTAGTTATTTGTAATTTTCACCCTTAAAACCACTTTTTTTCTTATGTAAAACTTTAAGTAAAAATCGTCTTTTACCACTACAACTGTTAATCTCACATACCTAAATATTTTACTTACTACAATTTTTCCCAATACTGATTTAATGTGTATAGGCTTAAATACATAGTATATATATATATATATATATATATATATATATATATATCTGCTTAAAATACTAAAAATATATGTTACAGCCATGAAGAACGAAAATTTGACTTTTGACTAGTTTAATACAAAAAAGTTATGCATGTTGCAATAGCGTTGTATTATTTCGTCAAGTGTAAATAATTTTGCGTAATTTGCAGTGTAACTTCGGTTGAAATAAAAAATGTCGGTGATCTACGTAAGACTAAAGTTTAAAGGGCATGAGTCAATGTATGTATATATATATATATATATATATATATATATATACATATATATATATATATATATTATGGATATTTATAACTGTAGCCAAAATTATAAAACTAGGTATAATTTCTCTCAGTTTTTCGTCAGTTTATCAGAACGATGATGTGGCGTACAATTTATCATATTTTTTAAATTCTATGTTTCTTAAAGTTGCATACAAGGAAATGTATCTAGCATAGATATATTGAAAGCACGATGTATTCTACATGTAGAGAAGACAGATTATGAGACGGGAGTCAGTCAAGCGTCAAGAGGATGTTCTAGTGACTGGCAGAAGGAATGGTGATTGTCGCACTCCTTTGTCACTAGCGGAAATGCTCCGCGCCTTTCACACTATTGGGAAAACTGCACTGTGTGATAATAATACTTTACTCTTTACTAGTATTTTATACGGAAATCTTTCTTTCTGTGTAAACGTGTTGAAAATTCTTGACCATTGGTGATGCGAATTTGATAATTTATTCTGTAAAACTTCTACTAGGCGTTAGGTTTACTAAAGATTTTGTTGTTTCCTAGGTTGGCCTGATTTAGGGTCTAATGAATGTTTTTTTTCTGTGCTAATGAGCTGCAAGAGTCGGATCCTTATCAACAACGTATTGCTGCATCTGCCAGATGTAAGAATTATCAATCATACATACATAAGTATTATACATACATTGCTACATCTGTTGCATATCAAATAATTTTTAAATAAATACTCATTCCGATAGTTTTCTTGCTATCCTATTATCACATTATTAGTTATGTTTGATTTCCTACCATTTACGTAATAGTAAATGTACAAGCAGTTCAGTTATTGAGTACACGTTAGTGTAAAATAAATTAACTTACGATGTTTTATAATACAAGTCACCCTATACTTCATTACAAAGTAAGCCAACCATGGGTTGATCTTTAAAGAACGGTATAAAACACAGTATTTTAACGTTCAAATGACTGAATCAAATTAACTGTACAGATTAAAAGCCATATTTAGAACACAATCGAGCACACATTTCTGCATGATCTGACACAACTGGTGCATTAAAATCGATAACAGTTGACTAAATAGTAATCCGGTTGTTAATTCAGCTTTGCACTTAAAATCTGATATAAAATATTCTGTTTACTAAACAAAAATAAATTGCGTAACCTCGTATTATTTGCTCAAAACATCACGTGTATAGTACTCACTCAGCAAATTGGCGCAATTATATACAGTAATGTTAAAAAGTTGAATATGGATCTTGTATTGCCTATTCTGAAATCAATCATTACATTGTAATTACAAGAAGCAATTCAAGAAACTCAAGAAGCAATTCTGTGAGTATTTACTATAGCCATATTTCAGCTATTATCTTCAGACATATCACAAAAGTTGTAAAGTACCGTTAAGAAAATGTATGTTCCATTCTTGTGTAAATAAGTGCATTTCCTATACTTAAATTGACCCTTTAAACTTTAGTCTTACGTAGATCACCGGACATTTTTTATTTCAACGAAGTTACACTGCAAATTACGCAAAATTATTACCACTTGACGAAATAATACAAACGCTATGGTAACATCATAACTTTTTTGCAATTAACTAGTCAAAAGTCAAACTTTTCGTTCTTCATGGCTGTAACATATATTTTATTATTTTAAGCAGATATATATAGTATGTATTTAAGCCTAGACAAATAAAATCAGTATTGGGAAAAATTTTAGTAAGTAAAATATTTAGGTATGTGAGATTAACAGTTGTAGTGGTAAAAGACGATTTTTACCTAAAGTTTACCTAAGAAAATAAAGTGGTTTTAAGGGGTGAAAATTTACAAATAACTAAGATATAGAAATTTAAATGGAAATATTTTTTTCTAGCTCGGAGTAATATATCTTGTTCTACTACCGTTACGTGGTCTTGCTTACAATCGTGAGGTAACCTGTTATCTGTTGCTGCTGACATTAGCCATATTTAGATATGTCAAATAACAATAATGCAGAAATAAGGGGAATATGATCAAAATCAAATAATTTCCTTTGATTTAGACCTTCTAGGATACAAAGTCATATCAGCCTGACACAGGACCTCGGGCTATCAGCGCGGTCAGACCTGATATCACTAAAAGATCAAGTTAGATGATTTGATCATGAATTCGTCCGGCCATTACTGCTAGCTATGAAACGCAGCTTGACAAATCAAATATATATTGTAAGTTCTCTCTACCATAACTTTCTACTGTCTTTCAAAGACAGGAGTTTCACTTTTAAGGTTCTATAATTATTTGTAATTTTCATTCATAAAAAACCCTGTGTAGTTTTGTTAAAGAGGACGATTGCAATACGTTAATCACGCAAATCTCGTTACCAGTCTACGTGTATTTTTAAAAATTTGTTTAAATATGATTTAAAGAAATTGAACTAAACTTTCTAAAAATGAATAAATAGTTAAAAAAAAAACAAATATAAATTTAATTAATAAGCAAAACTAACGTAACTATAACTTCACAATTACGTATGTACATACTATCTACTTACATACCACGTGGTACCTTTATTATGACATAAAATAAACTTTTTTTCCGCATTTAAAAAATCAAACATGATTTCACGACCAAATCATACTCTCCTTGGAAAGGAACAGGATTATCAATTATAAAGGAATAAATAAATAATTTCATAATGATTTTTTCACTCTCGCAGTCAAGAAAAAATTTCAAAAACAAAAAGCATAATTCACAAATATGAAAACAAATTGAGACTTACATTCCAAAAACTAAATAACAGAGTTATTTGAAGTTTACACACCCGAAGGCGATATGTTATTTTGTTCTCGAGGACGAGTGAAATAAGTTAACGACATTGAAATTTTAATTGACTACTACTACCGTTATTCTCAGTGATACCCTCATATATACACGATTCGTACAAATTAACTAACAATAGCTAAAATTTAACATAATGCACTGCATTATAATGTTATCGAGATGTAAAATCGTGCCGTACTTGTCCAAACAATGCAGTCGTAATCAAACTGTGATTATGGGCATAAATGTTGGCAGATTTACATACAAATATTTCTATTGCAATCACCTCCATGATAGAATTTCCGAGAAATTTGATGTAATTAATCCGTTCAAGAGCCCCAGAATTCAAAATTACTATATATGTATATATAATTTTATAAAATCGCTCTATATAATTATCACTAATAAAAGTTTTAACATTGTATTAATTCTTATTCAAGCCTAAATTTTAATCGAGTGATTTAAAACTTAATATAAACTTTTTTAATTCTGTAATATCATTCGGTAACTCGTAAGATTCAAAATGAATAAGGACTGATGATATATAAGGTATAATCTATTACGTTCATGAGCATACGAAGTTTTAAGTACTTTAAAACTATGCGAAAATAATTGTAAACACGACAAACTACCCGTAATTATAAACAGTTTCAAAAATAATCACATGGTAAAAAGGTGGTACTTTTAACACATTAGTTGAAATTGTATCCCATTAAAACACTTCAAGGTGACGCTCATTCGCGCTCAAGTAACTATTCTTATTCAACTGAATCCTAAAATATACATAAAATTGTATGTTTTAAAAATATATTAGGAGCTTATAAATTACTCTTATTCTCATGCTTTGGGTTTGTCTTAAATTTTCCAAGATGGCAGACGTTAATTTTTAAGTTTGGAAAATTAACGATTATATATAAGTTACTATAAGTTAAAGCTCAAAGATAGAAAGTGTGTAGTATTCCACGTATTAATTTGCAATAATGATTGTTCTTACTTACTTATTGATAAATGCTATAATAATCACTGTTAATAAAATATCTCCTGCTTCCTGTATGCTTAATAAAAATAAATATTTTAGGACGATATTTTCAGTTGTTAAGATTGAACCGTTAACAGAGAAATCTATTTAATGATCCAACTCATTTGAGGGTGCATCAACATCATTAGGGGATGTTGTGGTTTGAGCCGCAACCGCAGTATAACAGCACCCTGATAAGGCTAGGTGCGGGTACCATTGCACTGTGATTGTGTTTCTAAACATTTCATGAAACTAGGTTGAAATTTAGAAAATTTTTCTTGTTATTACTCTTCTTTTTAAAAACATATTACCAGTTACACACGGCTGAAAATATTATTTAAAAAGTGTTTATTATATTAAAATAACGTTCGAAAACTGCAAAGAGGAGCGCTGGAAAAACACTCAATATAAGTGAATGGAATTGTATTGCGTTGAGTTTGTTTAGGTTATAAAGCATTTTTTATTTCTCGCTTGAATGGATATTAATATTTTTAAAGGTTTTTTGGTGTTACAGAGTAGAAATTGTAATGCAACCTCATCGAAGCTTTTTACTGACATGTGATGTGGGATACTCCTACCTGTTTTAATATAAACCGATAATAGTTCAGGTTTTTTACATATTGAATTCTAATTTTATGTAAATTACACCACAAATTTAATTACTTCTTTAATTATAAAATATTTTACTTTGCAGTATTAAAAATGAAATACGTTGAATTTCACCTGTTTTTTTTTATCACTATCAAAGTTAAATGTATAAAAGTCATTAAACTCAAAAACATATATATGTCCACACTGGAATTCGTACCTAACAAGTTAAATAAGCTCCACTATTAGCTGTTAGCTGTCACTATTACCGGTAAATGTAGGACCAAACACATCATCAAAGTGTTTAATGAGTGACGCGCTGATGCGGATTAATAGCAGTCGCCCTTACAGTGAGAGGCTAATTACCCTAGTATATGTTAGCCGTTACGGAAGTTTAAAATTTAGATACAACTGTAGTAGGACTTGGACCATGTAAAATTTTTTAGTGCAATTTTGGTGTTTATACATTTAAAAAACAACCTTTCAGATTGCTTATGCTTTTGGGTGGAAATAATGTTTTGTATAACGCATAGAGTTTATGTGTTTGATGATATTTAATACACTGTGATAGCTTATAAAATCGATGGTTTATGGTTTAATGAAATAAAACTTTGTACCAATAAGTTAAAAATGTTTGCATCACCACCTCATTCGTGCAAAAGGGTTCTGCGTTTGATTATATAATTTATCACCATTGTAACCATTACAAGGGAAAGAGTGCTACGAGTACATAGACACGTACAGGACTAAAACGTGAATCACTTACTTGGACACACACTTTATAGTAAAATCAACATTTCTGAAATGTATTTCAAACTATTTACTGTAACTAAATCTCGTTAAGAATCATTTTTGTAGTCAATTTGTCAATTTGATCCTATCACAGCGCTTCAGTGTTGCCAGCGGCTGCAAGGAATGGACCTGTTATTGGTTCACTGCCGACACTTCTACTGAGGTGAACCAATCAATTGGGCGTATATGACTTTTCCTCCCATTGTTTATAATCCTAAGTTTTTGTCACTGTTAGGATTAAACTTACATACTCGTGTTTAGTTCTAGTAGCATCACATAGTACTAGAAGTATGGCAAGGAATAGGTTTGTATTTTTTTATGCAATTTCTATAATTTTAGAATAAAAAACAACTACATACTTTATATAGACGAGAGCATTAGTACTAAAAAAAAATAAAG
>NW_025784046.1:0-28448 GCF_021130785.1 Homalodisca vitripennis
ACCTTTAAAAACATAAAAAAGGAGTAAGCTAGGAACTTTTTTATTATTGTGGCAGGAAAAACACTTCCTGCGGAAGAATGTTTTGGATTAAAGTACAATTGTAATCTGTATTTTAAACGTTTTTGATTAGGAAGTCGTTTTGCACCGTTTTTAAGCGATTTACAAATAAGGTATTCAAGCTATCATTATAGTTTGAAAATAGATGGTTATACCCACTTATTAAAACACAAACTTATTTCACAATCGTGTATCCAAACTACTTACTGCCAATGGCGCTGTTGTAGCGGGTACAACGGTTATCGCAAGATAACTGGATCAAGCAACGTCGAGCGTGGCTGCTGCTTGGCATGGGTGACCGCTTGAGAGATCCAGTCCTTACAAGCAGCCCGCCTGCCCGACCATTGGGTGGTGGTTCGGATAAGTCACCTTTTATGAGCCGTTGGATCCCCAGTTTTAAGTGTTAGAGGAGGGCTTCACCTTGGTTAGAATAAGATATCTTTACTGGTACTTGTTTTTACAAGATGAGGGGAAACCTGGCGCGGGGCATCTGGACACTGGGTGGACTTCTCGACTTTTGTTCTCAGTTTGGCGGGGAAGTCTATTATGTATATTGAGTTCCACACGTAGATTATTCCATTATAATAATATAAAGAACCATATGAGAGCCACAAGTATTGGATATTTAAGGTCATTATTTCCAATTTAATTAAAATTACTAACGTTTGTATTAAACTGAGATTCGCCTCACGAATATCTTCTAAGTCAAATTGTTTGTATTGAATATTCATTACAATATTTGTCCAAGCAAACTTCTGACAGTGGTAATAATGTGTGATTTCGTATTAATGTTATAGTTCCTATGGCATATGTTTATAATAAAAAAGATTATACAAAAATCGATACTAATGTTTAATTGCATGAGAGTAGTCAAAAATCGGATCTTTGACTTTATAAAACTGATTGTTGCGTTGACAACCAACAAATGGTGGATAGTTTTTTGCTTTTAATAAAAACATTAGTTTTTTGGTTTTCACTCAGCGCTTTTTAGTGGCTAATTTTACGTTGTATTATTCCGGCTTCCTATAAAATACATACTTAGGCTGTAATGAAAAGTTTGTTTGTACACCGTCAACAACTTTCTTGCTTTTTGGACGGTCTGATTATTTCCTTCTACATACTTACTTATGCCATTATTGCGATTCAATTGTACGCATGTTGTGTGCTTAGTTTGAGCGAAAAGTGGGCCATAAACAAATCTTAGCTCTAGCCATTTCGGGGCAAACTAAAAAAAATATATAATAAACAAAAGAAAAAATAAATAAAAAAAAACAAATAAGAATACAAAAAAAAAGAAAAAAAAAAAATAAAAAACTAAAAATGAACGAAAAAACAAAACCAACTACAAAAAAAAAAAACCAAATCAAACAACTAACAAAAAACAAATCAAAAAAAAAAAAAAAAAAAAAAACCAAAAAATAAGAAAAAAAAAATGACAAAAATAAAAAATAAAGAAAACAAAAAACAAAAACATGGAAAAGTACAAAACAAACAAGAATAAAAAACAAAACAACAGGAGGAACAACAAAAAAAAACAACTAAAGAAAACTAAAAAAAAAAAACACAAAAAAAAACACAAAAACAACACAACAAAACAAACAAAAACAAAAGAAACAATAAACAAAAAAAAAAAAAACATATCCACCACAGCACCACACCACAAGAACAAAGATACTTTACGCCCCTATCCCCCTTTAATTTGAAAATAAACGGTTGTGTAGGTAATACAACCAATCGAGTTTACTTTACTTCAGAAATAGTTTATTTGTACTAGGGTCTACTAGTGCCTTGACTTCCATCCGAAAAAAACTATTTAGATGTGTTACTGGGCCATTATTTTCCAGCATTATTAAGATATAAAACTTCTACGATTATGAAAAAAATAATTACTCACATTTAATTAAATAAAAGTACGGTCCTTAGTTAATCAATCAATCACAAGTCTCAAAACCGTCCTCCATCTCTGCCAACCTTAACCATCAGTTAACCATAATGTATAGTCTGTGATGCCGAGAGCCCACAAATTTCAATTTTATAAGATATTCACTACGGTAATTTTCTTTAATCTGTTAAGAGAGAGGACCACTAATAACAGCGAATAGGTTGTGATGAAAACTGTTATGAAGACGGATGTATTTTTGGTTTTGAAAACTGTGTGTGTTCGTTTATCTCGTTGGAGCTGACGGTGATATAAATATTACTTAACAAATATCAAACAAACAGTGACTCAGGCTTTAGTTCTGGAAAAGGTATTATTTCACTTTAATAATTATTGAAACGGATTTGTTTAAGCCGTAAATTAAGTTAACCTATTTAACAATTTACTACTAAAATCATATTGCTAAAACAATAGCGTTCTACGATCTCCACATTCAGTTTAGAACGATTTTTCCGAAATAAGAGCTGTCTGACTGATACTCTGAAACATAAGGTATTATATACACAGAAATCCATACTCATTTTTTTTATTTTATAGAAGGCGTATTGCCTTTCAATACATACAAATATTCTTATGGCCATAGAATCGATTAATAGTGTTCGTATCAACCAAAAAAAAATCACTCCACAGCTAACTCACTCGAATGAATGGGTTTACAGTAAAAACGGGCGGTCGTCGAAAAATATCTCGTAGCTAAAAACTTAGTAACTGTCAACAGACGTATAATTCGAGTAGGCTTTTGTTAAAGAAGCTTCCCGTTCTTCACGTTCAGAAAGCAAACTTTTCCAGACCACCCTCGTATATTATTAACCAATTCCGATTATGTTTAATACAAGAATTAAAATGTGAAAATGATATATATTGCTTTTATTTACCATCTTTTAATGTAGAGTATAACGAAGAGTTATACCATCTGTGAATGTAGAGTGTGAACAGGAACCTTAGCTACACATTTTATGGTTTTAATATTATTGCTATATGGGAATATTTGCTTGTGTAAATATCTCATTTGTGTAATACCATAATATTTCTTTCCCAAATTCAGTAACGTAAAAAGGGCCAATTAAAAAAGGGGTAATATAAGAAAAAACAGTATTGCGCATTGGCCCTTCTGTATTCTTAAATTTGTTAAAGGGTGCCAAATGACCAAAAAAATAGGAGGAATTTAGAATAAAATAATAACATTTGTGCGGCATTCTATTTCATAATAAAACATTTTTGGGAGGAAAAGGAATAAATTTTAAAAATCTGTACAATTATAGTGCGCAGTACTGAGAACTAATAATATTTGTTATAAGATCAGACTCAAGATTTTGTCCACAATTAAATTGTAACATGTTAAGAACCTTGTATTTGTATAAACTTAGGTTATTTGAATGTTTATTTTTTTTAGCCTTTTTACGTCAATTCAACTCCCTTCAATATCACATAGTTATATAATTTGAATTTTGTTATGGCAGGTTTATTATAAAAGTGGTACAAAACTTTATTTTTCATCTCATTCCGTATTATATAATTTTAGGAGATTACAAATTACGTTGCGTTGTTATCCTCTAGAGTTTATAAATTGGTAGAATGTAATTCAGCAGTTAGTAATGGAATTAGTAGGCCTATACGTGTATACATTCCCTGGCCACTCTGTGTGATTGCATATTCGAAACATTAGTTTTAAATTTGGAAAACTATTTTTTTTATATCTCTTAGATTTAAGTTCATCATTGATTGATTGGTGTAATTATTTTTAACATATCATTAATGTAGCAATGTTTTAACCATTCTTTTATTGTGTGTAAGGTTGATATATGTGATGTAGATGTTAAAAAAAAAAAAAAAATTTTTAAATATAAAACATATACTTTGAAGAGTGCTATAAAATTTGTGATGTCTCTTACTTGAATTCAAATCTTACACGTCAGTCAGTTAGTTTTAGAGATATCGTGTGTATTTGTATAGACAGGACAGGCATATAGAGAATGGAAAATGGTTTCAAAACGGCCTTCATGAGTTAAGTTTAGATAATTACTGAGAAACGATATTTCCAGTTAAAATATTATTTTTTATAATTTAACTACTATTTTTCATTTTTAAAACATACAATGATGTTCGTCGTATTCTGCACAAAGTTAAGAACGATGTCTAACATAAGAGCTGGTTTCGCCACTTATAGGACATATTTCCTTGGATAAGGATTCAATCGGCATAATTCAATTGTGAACCGTCAAAATAAATTAGACCCGACGTGACTATTTGTTAAACCAGCAGTAACTTTTAAGTCGCCACCCCCCAGTTATATGTTTTCTACATCGAAAACAAAAATATGCCAACATAAATTCAAATGGAACAAATCTCTTTCTTATCCATGCTTAGAGATCCACGTCCAGAACATCGTAGTTGCACTCAGCTTGTACCACATGATCGAGATAATGAGAACTCCAGTCTTCGTTCTATTTATAGGTGTCTCTGATGTCGAATAAAGGTTTTAAAGCTTTCGTTTTGAGCTTCGTTAGTTTGCCGACTTTCTTTGGGACTCTCATTCCAGGCAGTAAAGTCTGAGTAAATGAAGAGGGGCGGGGGCGGGAACGTCATCGAAACGATGTGAATCAGCGTTCAAAATACTACACCACTGCAATAAATAAGGTAATGTTGAATTTGAGCTAAAGAATTCAACATTCAAATATTATAAGTGCTTTGGACCAAAGAGTAGGCTACGGCCCAGAAGGTAAACAGATAGGTTGGATTTATAAAAATAAATGCCAAAAGGTTTAATGAGGGGACAAATCCAAAAAATATCTGTATTCACATTGCAGAACATTTAACATCATACAGTTATTTTATTAAATCTAAAAAATAATAACTGTATAACACGAATTATGTAAGGGTTGTTCAACAAAAATAATTACGCCTTTAAAAAAAATTATTAACGTGATGAACTCTAAATTTTTTGTATGTCGTTCTTCAAAAGGACACACACAAAAATGGCCAAGAATAAGAATATGGAATAATAAATAAGTTAACGTGAAAGAAAGCTTATATTTTTAAACAGAAAACTGTTTTTAGGTTATCACAAACCTCAAAATAAAACAATCAAAATATTTTTCTTTTACTCGAATACATGTGTGGAATACAACCCAATCAGTAAACAATTTGTCCAAAGTGATATAGGTGTATACTGTTTATGTAGGTAGTAGAAGTTTGAAAATAATATGTTTAGCTTGTAATTTGTAATAGAGGGTCGTCTGGACCCAGCTCCGTCTCAGGGACACTTCTTTAATGAAAAACAAAAGTTATAGTAAACACTAAATTTATTAGCATGGCTATCGTCTTCTAGGTTTTTAAAATGCTGTAAAAAATCCTAAAATTTTGTACTTGAAAGTAGTGAAATAATTTTAAGTTTTGATTCTTACCAAAGGTATCGGAGTATTCGGTAGGGGAAATAAGCAGTGTTAAACCATATGCCACGAGATGGGGCTTACTCATTAAAGCTATTGCTTATTGCGACCCTTTCATAAATATTGACCTCAAATAGGGTTCCAAGCTACTAAAAAAATTCAAACAAAATAATTTTTTATATACAAGTTTGTGTGTATGTATATGTGTATTAATATATATATATATATATTATTATATATATATACTATATATATATATAATTGAATAAGAAAGAACTTTCTTCCAAAAACGGATCTGGGGTTGTTGGATAACCAGTGCGCAAAATATTAACGACTATTTAGGAGCTGGCTGTATCGAGTCCATCAGCCGAGATGGTCGAGAAACAAAAACATAAGGTTGTCTGTGGCCGGCGGCATAGATTGAGATGAAATAGATTGGAATTGCGGAGAGACGAGAGCAGCCCTCGACTAAAGTTCGTGGCCCGTGGAATCTCTGCATAGCGGCGCGAACAGTCCACCACGTCTGTTTTACTACTCAAAACCACACTATGTAGCAGGAACAAAGTGATTCCTATCGTAGAAGTGGATCAAACACCAGTCTATAAACATTGTTCATTGTGCTACTTCTAATTCCGTTAACATATTTTCCGAATTGTTAAGTGTCGCTTAATATTAGACAAAATATAATTTTATTCATTAAATGTGTCTTGTAACCTTATCAATTACTTAGGGATTTTTTGAGCAATTTATTATTTTATTTGAGGTGCTTTTTGTACTCTAATTGTTTCAACAGAAAACCAGTTATAATGAAATATCATCGGTAGTTTTTAAATAAAATACATTATTGGATCTTTTTATAATTTTGTTTTTACAGAAACAATTTTTTAAAACATCCGTCCATCTAAAATATTACCAATTAGTAGTTGCAGGCCGGTAAAATTATTTTCAATTTTATAAGGACCCCCCTTCAATAAAGCCTTTTGCACTCCTCCAGTCATCCATTCAAATTCTTTTAAACGCATTATCCCCTACTTTGTCCCCAACATTTTAGGTATATATGTGAAGTATAAATTACACTTCATACACAACTCAATAACTCAGTTACTAAACACCTAATGTTCATAAAACGGTATACAGCCTGTTGTAATTAAATAAATAATCTATATATATAAAAAATGAATGTTTTGTGTAGTTTGTCCTTTATGGAATCGTGAAACTATTGGGACCGATTCATAATGAACAATTTGGTACGTTATATGTTATTTTTTCACACGGAGAAGGTTTATAAGCTATGCCCATCCACTTTCCCGATTCAAGGGATTCCGCCCCCACTGGTTTACACGAAATAACCCATTAAGAAATGCATTGCAGCAAACATATGTTAACGTCTTTTCAAATTTTTAATCAGCTGTTCTTTGTAAAACATATATTACACTTATAGTTTTAAAGCATAGAGTAAGCTTAAGAGAAACGACAAATTTTGTTTAAAACTGTTTCTGCAATCACTGTTAAACATAGACTTTACTATCCAGATAATACAATTCAAATTTGACGTAAAAATTCACCTTTAACTGCAATATTTATTTAATTATAAACCATGCTCATGCTTGATCAGAAGAGCAATGCAGATATCATAATTACTATCTTACGTTGGCTACAAATATAAAGAATGTTATAAAATCAACCTTAGTTGTTTTTTTTGACAGAAGTATGGTTCTCAAAACTCCGTGTGTACATATTCTCTCGATCGAGACAACAAAGCAAGCTCAATCGTGGCATCGGAGATATAACTAATTTAATCTAAAATTTATTATAGTAAAAAAAAAATTTACTAAGTAATATAAGGACTTCGGTTCTTAAGATTTGCGTGCGAAGCCGTGGTAACAGCTAGATAGAGGCAGGAATATGGTACATACCTTCATAATACGCCCAAGAGGCTCACGATGGAACGACTATCAATTATCTCAGCGAATGTTTAGAATGTGATAGAAAAAAGGAATAAAGTGAATATAGTGTTACTGTTTTCAACGAGGAAATTGCGTGCACGAAAGCCGCGGGCAACCTTTTTGCAAAAAAAATTATTTGAAATGCGCAGCAAAAGCGCGCCCGGGTCCGCTAGTTGTTACTATATTTTTATAAAAAACATTACAGGATTTAGAATTTTATCATGCAAACAATTTCAGCTCTGCTTGACTAGTGGAAAGAGGTTGTTAAAATATCAAGGCCAATGTATATTTTTGCGGCAGTCACATGACGATACAAACACAGAGATAGTTTTGCCATCTACTAGTAGTAGGCATTTAAATAGACATTATTGCAAAATTTACGAAAATTGTAACCGATATTATGTCTCAAACCAACTTCAGCAGCTATCCAAATTGTTTAAGGATGGAGATTCTAGAATAGACATTAAATAATAAACTAAGTGAAAGTAATAATAATACAATTTCTCAATAGCGGTTTTCCCTTCCTTGCTCTTTTCATTTTGAACCAAACCACGGTGTCCGCGTACCTTATAAATATAATATTTGAGTTAAGAAATGAATATATGAAGCATATTGCCAGCTATACAAATTTGTCTTACGAGAAATAAATAATAAAGTTTATAATTTATGGACTAGAATCTTGAAGCATGCAGATGCTGTGCACGAGCCACGCAGGTGCTAGCATCTGCCCGGTTTGACAGGGACATGAAAGGCGCCCGCGGTGGAACATTCCTTTAAAAATACTAATCAAATTTTTAAACCGTTTTTAACCTACGCCTCGTACGCGGTGGAGCGTTAGTCAGGACGTCTGTAAATTCACTAGCTCCGTGGACAGGCCTTGACCACAGGTACACAATATTCATAAGCCGCTATGTGATTGTACTTGAATATTCATAAATATAAAATCTAGATAACACTGTTCTCGCCGCTAAATACACATAACACGGCTGACCGTAACATTACGCAAATATACGCTTGTTGCTGAAATGATTGACAAAATTCCTATACGGCAGTCAACATTGACGCTAATTATTGATTTTTCCTTACTTCCCAATTATGGATATCGTTGCTATTATCACTTAATTTAGAATTTTTAAAACAATATACTCCTAATAATATCCCATAGAGATGTCTCTGTACAATTTTTATCTCAGACATAAGGATATTTTTATTGTCAATATTTTCTTGGTTAATTGGTTTTAAAGTAGAGAGCGCTTAAAATTTAAAAACACAAAACTGATCTTCTTGTAAGGAAAAGCAGTCTATACTAATAGCTGTCATAGAATGTGGGCTCGGTAATAGATAAAAGCAGTCAGTTTTTTTGGAGAACTGCAAAAAATATGACTGTAATATGTGATCAAGAATATACAACAAAACTATATGTGTAATAGAGATAAACTAAAAATGGCTGGCCTGCAATTTCATTTGTCTTATCTAATACAATCCGTCCGTGAGTACGGTGGGCTCTCATCGCCTCCTCTTCCTAAGCAGCTGTGAGGGTTAAGCCATTCATCCAATTCTCTTGCCCAACCTCTGTTGCGCCTGAAATACTCCTTTTGCTATGTATTACTTTGGAGGGTTGCGTAAACCCACTGGGTAAACCACGCCCCCACCGTCCATTCTGCCCTCTGATTTGTACTTAGTGTTTTCCAATAGAAAATAAATTTGGATCGCTTGTCCCTTGGACCGTCTTGTGCGCCCCCGGGACTCATCATTTTCGCTTGCCAGATCGAGGGTTGTTTCCCTAGGTAGCAGCATTGTTTCAATTTATATACCTGTACGCTTCTGACTTTCCCATGTGCAGTATTGCACTCCTAATTTGTTCGCGGATGATTATCAGCTAACAGTTGTCACATGACCCGGAGAAAACTGTGTGGGGCTATTCATTAAAAATTTTGATTTACTCAGTGTGAACCCGTGATCAGTGCCCAATGCCTTAAGCTCAACATAGACAAGGTGCACAATTCTTTACGTGGCGCCACAAAACTTATTGTTCAGACTCTCAGTAAGAACAACCAACAGATTTGACTGTGTCACAGTAGTCTGATAATGTGTGAAAAAATGAAAACTGTTGTAATTAAATTAGATTCAAGCCTCATACTTAGTGACCAAGTAACATATGCTACACTAGGTGCCTTAGCTAGACTAGAATTTAGAAGTATACTTCAGAGTCCGGAGTTGCAGACCATGCAGTCTCTTGACCTGTCAGTGTTTTCATACTGCCATCCTGTATACGCAAATAGTATCAAAAAAGAGGATGCTTGCAGAAATAAAAAAAATGGAAAATTCGGCCGTCAGGTTTATTTATTTGTGGTGTAAATGGCTAGAATATGCAAACCTCTCTAGAAAAAAGTCACTTTGGCTCCAACGGAATAAATATGCAGGGTCCTGAAAAATTGCATGATTCACGTAATCCTATGTCTTAGAGACTTTCCTTGAATAAAATTCTTTATGGGATATAATTAAAATGTTTATTATGGTGAAAAAAGAACCCGAATGAGACAGGGTGTTCTTTTAACCCCAATATTATTGACATTGCAATGCAATTATTTAAAGAATGTTCGCTTTCCTGCCTCTCTTTTCTTTTAAAATATGCTTAATTTCTCTCATTTTACAAATAAGGAAGTTGTGGATTACCTCAAATTGTAGAGATATTAGCTTCTTAATTTTTAAATATGAACAGGTTCAGACCATTTAACATAATTATTGTCCTGTCGGCCCCAAAAAGAGCACAACTTGTCTGAATAAACTAAACTATAATATAATCTAAAATAGAAAGCAATCTATAATTCCTATGAAAATGAAAAAGAAATATTTCTGACACTTCTGCTTATATTTTTATCCACTAAGGAAGTTAAAAGGGAATGATTATTTCCTTTCTATCAAGTCACTGAATTTGAGTGCTAAAATAGAAAACAAACACTATCACATTTTGAATATTGGAAATGTGTGAATTCCAATATTCCAGGACGATCGTCCGTTCCAGTTATTGTATCTAAAGGCTTTATTGGAAATTTAAGTCCCGAGCTCTGCAGTTTTATGAAACTTTTCACGCTGATTTTAACAGACGCTCGTTATGAAAATGAAATCTATCGTAAATTTATTTACCTTTTTGCAAATATCTAACTTGTAATTGATTCTATGATACTAAACCTATTTCAAAAAAATTAACCTTGAGTGCCGTTTTTTGGATTTTTTTCATAGCGGATATTGATGAAAAATCTATAAAAACTAAACTTACCAAATATATTATTCATAGACCTATTAATACAGTTTGGTTTAAAGTCAAATCTCTCTGAAAAATGTAGTAATGGATTTAATTCTAATTTGGTGTCTAAAAAATTCAGTGTTACAAAAAATAATATAATTTGATTTAGGTTAAGTTATAGAACCTATGAGTTTAAATAAATATTCCATAAATATTCTGTCTTTGAATTGTAATGACTGGGCCAAATTATATCGCAAAATATTTAGTATTTGAAGTAGTATTTACAGAACATAGATAAAATACTATTATATTTATTTTTGCATCATATGATACGTATGCTTATTTCTGAGGAATGTGCGTTATGCCAACATAAGAGGCAAGATTTTCGGATGTTTTGCAGCTCATGAACTGACTCAGTTATTTTTCATACCAATTATCTGCTTATTCATTTTAGATTCAGTTGATTAACGTATATTTTATAATTTTTGTATTTGCAGTTATACATCTAAACTGCTGCTTTCATGGGTAACGTCTTTTAACCCGTATTACTAGGCGTGATTTATTATTAAAAATACCATTAATTAAAAATATATTTAATCAATAACATACTGAGTTACATGAACACATTTTATTGTAGGTTGTACTCAAGGAGGATCATTATATGATACAAAATCTATAGGAAATACAGAAAAAATAATTGAAAGTAAGGTTTAAATGTCACAAAAGATATCTCTAATGAAGTAATTTCATCGTATTAAGTTACGTCAACGTTACTTGAATTTACCATATTTGTGTTTAAATTATTGAACATTATCCCCATTATTCGATATTGTAAATTCTCGTATATACAAGGCCTATGAGAAATATTTAAAATGTAAGACCGTAAGAGGTTTCAATTGCCTATGATTTCAAAAGTCAAGGTCCCATTTGAAAATCCATCACGCCAATATGTGATTGGTATTGGCCTACCACTACTATTTAACCGCAGATGTTGGAATGTCATGACAGTGCTGGATCCTGTAATTTGACGTTATTGATCCAACCACAAATATGATGGACAACTAATATGCCGGACTTCGAGATGTACTTGCTTAATTCAGCTGCTTCGAGACCAGGGGATTTGTGGTGACAACACACAACCGCCAACAGCTAAGTATTTTTGTCAATTAATCAATTAATACCAGACTATATAAGTAGACCTCGCGCGGATCTGGCGCTAACATGGGCTCTTATGGAGTTATTCTGGACCAATGAGAGAGCAGCAATGGCGGCTAGGCCACGCCCCCTGCACCCCTCCCCACAACCACCATCGTCTCTGGATCAATGAGAGGGCAGCAATAGCGGCTAGGCCACGCCCCCTGCACCCCTCCCCACAACCACCATCGTCTCTGGATCAATGACGAGGGCAGCAATGGCGGCTAGGCCATGCCCCTGCCCCCACCCACCCCCTCCTACACCCCCTGTCACCTCCTGGTCCCTCCCCTAGCCAATGGGAGATTGTCTCTTATGGGAGGTACATTTCGGTGTTTCCTAACCACAGACTTCCTGTTTTCCGACGACTTATCTCAACCTAGACTTCCTGTTTGTCACACACCTCTGACTTTCTGCACTGCTTAACCACCCGTCCACAGGTTCCGTGTCGACGCCTATTGACACTCACCTTTTTGAGTACCTGAGAGTCTTAAACACCCGCAACCCGCGTATCTGATGGCTCCTACAGGAGTCCGACACTGTCCTACTGCCTCCCGCACTCCGAGCCTGGCGTAATGCCCATACCCGGATTTTGACCGCCTAACCTTTACCGGCAATGCACGACATATTCCGTCACCCATCTTTTCGAGTACCGGAGTGTATGACAAACCGCACCACATTTCTAACGGCCCCTACCCAAACATTTCGAATGCCTCCAATACTCTTAACCACATATATTACCCACACTGTTATTTCTAACAATTCACTCCAGGACCTAGCCACCCATCTATACCCCCGTCTCTTGCAGACCCATACCTGAACAGTTCCTCACAGGGTTCCAACTTATACCCAAATCGGTACTCTGATCGCCTATCTTTTATCGGATGAATGATGATTTTTTAACCGTGTACTCGTAACCCTGCCGAAACCCTACACTTTTCGATTGCCCTCCAGTACTCCTACCCGAGCGTATCGCGCTCATACACTCGGATTTTGACCATTTTTACAGTCCAATGTACCACATAGGCCTGCAATCGCCCGTCTCCTGGACATGCACCTGTATTTCTAATGGTCGTTACAGAAACCTCACACTATCCTATTACCTCTCATACCTCGGCTCTTAACCACGGATATTGCACATACTACGATTTCTAAATCCCCGACCTTTACGCGTGTATACGCCTACAGCCTCCCACCTCTCTCGTGTAACCCAAGCGTCTTCGGCCCTCATCTGCACTCTGCTGAGGCCCCACACTTTCCACTCCTAGTCAGGCATAAAGCCTATACCCAGATTTTTACCATTTTACCGACCAATGTACCACATAGGCCTGCAATAGCCCGTCTCCTGGACATGCTAAGACCTACTTTTCTAACGGATCCTGCAGAGGCTTCACACTTTCCTATTGTCTCCCATACCTCGGCTCTTAACTACGGATATTGCACATACTACTGATTTCTCACTCCCTGATCTTTACGTGTGTATACGCCTACAGCCTCCCACCTCTCTCTCTCTCTCTCTCTCACTCTCTCTCTCTCTCCTCTCTCTCTCTCTCTCTCTCTCTCTCTCTCTCTCTCGTGTACCCAAGCGTCTTCGGCCCTCATCCGCCACCCTACCGAGGCCCCACACTTTCCACTCCTAGTCAGGCATAAAGCCCTATACCCAGATTTTTACAATTTTTACCGACCAATGTACCACATAGGCCTGCAATAGTCCGTCTCCTGTACATGCTAAGACCTACTTTTCTAACGGATCCTGCAGAGGCTTCACACTTTCCTATTGTCTCCCATACCTCGCTCTTAACTACGGATATTGCAACATACTATGAATTTCTAACTCCCCGAGCTTTACGTGTGTATTGCGCCTATCTCTCGTGTACCCTAGCGTCTTCAGGCCCTCACCCTCACACTGACGGGACAACAACACTTTCCCAAATGCCTCCCGTACTCTTACCCAGGGGTATCACCCATACCCAATTTAGACCACCTACACATTACCGACTAGTATCCACAAAGTCCAACAGGCATCCATATAATATGTCGTACACCACGTCTCTTAGCCCTTACACATACTCCACGACTCCACACTCTAAAGTGTTTACTACGCGTAGCGTCACATTCGAAAATTGTCTTCCCACCATTAATACCCTGTACTGGTTCCCACACATATAGTTAACACCTTTACCGTATTAATCTCCATATACGAGTATTTACCGAGCACATCGCACAATCTTAGTTAGCCTTACCTTCGTAGGGTTTCAAACTTGCATTTCGTTCAATTTCTAACATACCGAGGTCCCCATTAAAAAAAACCAGGCCTAACACGGGACTCTCATTTTACTGACAAATATTCCATACATTACCTGAAAGTGTAATGCTAATATTTACCGAGTACTTTCCCAACAGGATATTCTCATCCCGAGGTCCTAGTCTCAAGCTAACAGCTTATAACACGAGGCGTACCTTCTGAGCGACTACTATTTGCCGATCAATGCCCGTGGCATATGTTTCAATACCTGGACACCTAATGTCTACGAAGTACTTCATATACTCTTATCCCACGCAACCCATCACGGGACCCTAATTTCTGTTACCTTTCACTTGGATGTCTATCACTTCATTCCGAGACCCAACTCTCAAGCAGACTTAACCGGTTAATTAAAAGAACCGTATTTCATTATTAACAAAGCACCATACATTTATTTCAACTACTGCTTAGACATTTAGTTTCCATATTAATCAAGTATTTTGTTTTCACTTAACCCACACGCCTCCCTTTACGGCACTCCAACTTTTTATCCACGTTAAATCCACCATCACTTTCTAACGGCCAGGCTCTCATTTTCCATAATATCAAGCGGGCGTAGCTTAATACGGAATACCATCCCATACAATTTAAGCTTTACCGTGTGTAATTATATATGTCGCTTATACTTGGACATCTAAAGACCCATCATACCTCACTCTGGTTTCCTAGCTGTTCCCTTACTTTTTTTAATTTATTTATAAAGAGACGCATACAGAGGTATTAGTCCAATCGTCTCGAGACCGCGTTATACTAATGTTTATATTATAATCTATACTAGCACTTTATGAAATCTCGACCACAGTGACTTACCCATTGCACCGGCTCATGACACTAGCTCGTAACGGACAGTTTGCGGTTTGCGGTTACCTGCATCCTCGGACTCTGATAATTCATTTTCTACAACAATATTAAAACTAATAACTATTATAACAATCTTCAGTACAGCACGGGATATCTGCCATCCTGAATACAGTCGGAATAATACATAGGTACTGCATTCGGTGTGTAATAAGTTTTAATTTTTCTCCCGAGTGTGATGTAAAGAGCTTTAACTTATTTATAGTCTATTTTCAAAAAAAAAAACGTATACCGCTTCGTATACTTTGAATTTAGTTAATCATACAGGATTGCGATGATTGAGGTTTGCGGTTACATGTAAAAAACCCAGACGAGTAACGGTACAGCGCAATTTTAAGAGACCTCATTGGTCAAAATAAGCGCGTCTCTGATTGGTCTAAAATAGCCGCCAAGCACTCTGATTGGTCGGTGTTCTACACAGGCGGCAGAGATTTCCCTGTCTCGCCAGTCTGGAGGTGGACGTCAAAGAGGTTAAGACCTATGTCGCTCTGTTCCTTGATATTGCACAACATTGTGTATACAGAGTCGATATCAAGACAAGAAATTTTATAAAAGTAAATTAGCTTATAGGGAGTTTTATTACATTTTCAGTTTATTAAGTGCTTGTACTTTATTTAGCGATCACAGACATTAAACTCCTTTACACTGTGTGTGTTCTTTAAAGTGTTTATACTATTGCTTCTTTAAATCTAATACAGTGTTATTGTGTTTTTATGAAAGTGAACAAGTTAATTCGTTGTGTTACTGTGTTTGTATCGTAGTGACAAATCCAACATAGATTTCATTAATTTATTTGTGTGTCGTATATATAATCAAGTTTTGTGTAATTATTTCGGTTATTACATCATACCACAGTGCACTGTAAAAAAGTTTACTGCGCATGCGCACCTCCTACACTTACTTAAATGCGTGACGTGGTCTTCTTGTCATTCTTAGGACGTGACGTTGAACAGTCAACACCCATTCCAAAAGCTTGTAATCAAAGCTGCTTGCTGTA
Source organism: Homalodisca vitripennis (assembly GCF_021130785.1). NCBI lineage: Eukaryota > Metazoa > Arthropoda > Insecta > Hemiptera > Cicadellidae > Homalodisca > Homalodisca vitripennis. Next base: position 15,930 of record NW_025784046.1, read on the forward strand.
TTATTTTAGAGCTAATTACATACAACATGGATCCCGTAAAAGTTTTGCATACCGGTGAAACCTACTTGTAGAAGGTTTAGAACATATGGGTCAGAAACAGTTTTCAAGTTTAACCCAGTACCCAAAGGAGTGTCCGAACTTGATTGGATTAAAAAGGTTTTGGGAGTATTGTCGAAAAGGCGAAAGCCGGTACTCACCGAATATGACTACCTAGGCTTCACTTTAGATTCTCTGAATTTTAGGACCAAAGATTCCGGATATATCGCTTATAGACCTGCAAATCAAGTTCACGGGGATATAATTTGGGATATATTTGGAAAAACTTATCCAAAGTAATTCGGATTCTCGATTAAGTCCATGGACACATTTAGAGTTAAGTGCACCCGCACCAATATTCCAGTAGGTAGTGGTGGCCTCAGAAGACCAGGTTTGTACAATAATTTCCAAGAAGAATGTAAAGCACGTAAAGGTATCGTAGTTATTAAGAATAGCGATAGTCTGTGTCTGCCCCGAGCTATAGTGGTAGCAAAAAGCCTATGCCAAAAAAGATCCTCAATTCAAGGCTATACGTGAAGACAAGGGTAAGCGACAGACTTTTAGAGCCCGAAAACTGATGACTAAAGCCGGTGTCCAAATTTCAGAACAGGGAGCTGGGACCCCCGAACTTTCAAAATTTCAAGACCACCTCAAAAAGTATAATATTACAGTTTTATAATTACGATAATAAGGGTCGAGATGTGTATTTTTCAGGTAGTAACGATGATGCTGTTGTACAAAATTAACTTGTTGTATCATCGGGTATAGATTATAATATATAAACATTAGCTAATATACGCCGGTCCTCGATGTACGATGTGGGACTAGATACCTCTGTATGCGTCTCTTTATAAATAAATTAAAGTATAGGGAACAGCTAAGTGAAACCAGAGTGAGGGTATGATGGGTCTTTAGGATGTCCAAGTATAAGCGACATATATAATTACACACCACGGTAAAAGCTTAAATTGGTATGGGGATGGTAATTCCCGTAAAATTTTTAAGCCTACGCCCGCTTGATATTATGAAAATGAGAGCCTAGCCGTTAGAAAGTAGAATGGTGGATTTAACGTGTGAATAAAAAAGTTGTGAGTATGCCGTAAAGAGGAGGCGTGGGGTTAAGTGAAAACAAAATACTTGATTAATATAAGGAAACTAAATGTCTAAGCAGTAGTTGAAATAAATGTATGGGGTGCTTTGTTGTAATAATGAAATAACGGTTCTTTTATTTATGTACCGGTTAAGTACTGCTTTGAAGAAGAGATTGGGTCTCGGAATGAAGTGATAGACATCACATCAGTTTTGGAAAAAAACAGGTAACAGAAATTAGGGTCACGTGATGGGTTGGGGCGTAGGGATAAGAGTATATGAAAAACAGTACTCTCTGTAGACATTAGGTGTCCACGTGTATTGAAAATCATCATTGCACGGGCATTGAATCGAGAGCATAATAGTAGTCCGCCTCAGAAAGGTACGCCCTTCGTGTTATAAGCTGTTAGCTTGAGACTAGTGACCTCGGCGATGAGAATATACCTGTTGGGAAAGTAACTCGGTAAAATATTTAGGCATTTAACTACTTTTTCAGGGTAATGTATGAATATTTGTCAGATAACAATGAGAGTTCCCGTGTTAGGCTCTGGTATTTTTTTTAATGGGGGACCTCGGGTTTATGTTAGAAATTGAACGAAATTGCAAGTTTGAAACCCTACGAAGGGTAAGGGCTAACTAAGATTGATGCGAGTGTGGCTCGGTAGTATAATACTCGTATATTGGAGATTAATAACGGTATAAAGGTGTGTTAACTATATGTGTGGGAACCAGTACAAGGGTATATTAAATGGTGGGAAGACAATATTTCGAATGTGACGCTACGCGTAGTCAAACAACTTTAGAGTGTGGAGTCGTGGTAGTATGTGTAAGGGCTAAGAGACCGTGGAGTGCTACGACATAATTATAGTGGGGAATGCCTAGTTGGACTTTGTGCGATACTAGTCGGTAATGTGTAGGTTGGTCCTTTAAATTGCGGTATGGGTGATACCCCTGGGTAAGAGTACGGGAGGGCCATTTGGAGAAAGTGTTGTTGTCCCGTCAGTGTGAGGGTGAGGGCCTGAAGACGGCTAGGGTACATCGAGAGGATAGGCGCATACACACCGTAAAGCTCGGGGAGTTAGGAAATTCATTAGTATGTGCAATATCCGTAGTTAAGAGCGAGGTATGGGAGACAATTAGGAAAGTGTGAAGCCTCTGCCAGGATCCGTTAGGAAAAGGCTTAGGTCTTAGCAATGTACAGGAGACGGACTATTGGCAGGCCTATGTGCGTAGCATTGGTCCGGTAAAAAATTGTAAAAAATCTGGGTTAATAGGCTTTATGGCCTGACTAGGAGTGGAAAAGTGTGGGGCCTCGGTAGGGTGCGTGATGAGTTGCCAGAAGACGCTTGGGTACACCGAGAGAGAGAGAGAGAGAGAGAGAAGAGAGAGAGAGAAGAGAGAGAGAGAGAGAGAGAGGTGGAGGCTGTAGGCGTATACACACGTAAAGATCAGGGAGTGAGAAATCAATAGAATGTGCAATATCCGTAGTTTATAATAGCCTAAAAAAAAAAAAAAAGGGGGGTATGGGAGACAATAGGAAAAGCTGGTGAAGCCTCTGCATGGATCCGTTAGAAAAGTAGAGTCTTAAGCCTGTCCAGGAGACGGTGCTATTGCAGGCCTAATGTGGTACGATTGGTCGTTAAAAAATGGTAAAATAATCTGGGTATAGGCTTTAATGGCTGACTAGTGAGTCGGAAAGTGTTGGGGCCTCAGCAGGTTTGTGCAGGTAATGAGGGCCGTAAGACGCTTGGGTACACGAGAGAGGTGGGAGTGCTGTAGGCGTATACGACGCGGTACAAGGTCGGGGATTTAGAAAATCGTAGTAAGTGTTGCAATATCCGCGTGGTTAAGAGCCGAGGTAATGGAGAGGTAATTAGGATAGTGTGAGGTTTCTGTAACGACCATTTAAGAAAATAACAGTGTGCATGTCCAGGAGAAACGGCGATTGCAGCCTATGTGGTACACTTGTGACTGTAAAATGGTCAAAATCCGTGTATGAGCGATAAGGCGCTCGGGATAGAGTACTGAGAGTGCAATCGAAAAGTGTAGGGTTTCCGGGCAGGGTACGAGTACACGGTTAAAAAATCATCATTCATCCGATAGAAAAGATAGGCGAGTCAGAGTAACCAGTATTTGGGTATAAGTTGGGAACCCTGTGAGGAACTGTTCAGGTATGGGTCCTGCAAGAGACGGGGGTATAGATGGGTGGCTATGTTCCTGGAGAGTGAATAGGGGGGTATTAGAAATAACAGTGTGAGGTAATATAATGTGGTTAAGAGTATTGGAGGCATTCGAAATGTTTTGGGCTAGGGGCCGTTAGAAATGTGGGTGCGGTTTTGTTCCAATACACTCCGGTACTCGAAAAGATGTGGTGACGGAATATGTCGTGCATTGCCGGTAAAAGGTTAGGCGGTCAAAATCCGGGTATGGCATTACGTCCCAAGGCTCGGAGTGCGGGAGGCAGTAGGACAAGTGGTCGGACGTCCTGTTAAGGAGACCATCCAGATACGTCGGGTGCGGGTGTTAAGACTCTCATGTACTCAAAAAGGTGAGTGTCAATAGGCTTCTGACACGGAACCTGTGGGACGGGTGGTTAAGGCAGTGCAGAAAGTCAGAAGGTGTGTGACAAGACAGGAAGTCTATGGTGTTGAGATAAGTCGTGCGGAGAAACACAGGAAAGAAGTCTGTGGATTAGGAAATCACCGGAAAATGTACCGCACCCATAAGAGGGGAACAATCCTCCCATTGGCTAGGGAGAGGGACCAGGAGGTGACAGGGGGTGTATGGAGGGGAGTGGTTGGGCAGGGGCATGAGCCTACGCCGCCATAGCTTGCCCTCTCATTGATCCAGAAGACGATGGTGGTTGTGGGGAGGTGGTTGACAAGGGGCGTGGCCTAGCCGCTTAATTGCTGCCACTCATCATTGAATCCAGAGACGGATGGTGGTTTGTGGGGAGGGGTGCAGAGGGGCGTGGCCTAGCACTGCCATTTGCTGCTCTCTCATTCTGGTCCAGAAATAAACCGTCCATAAGAGGCACCATGTTAGTCGCCAGATCTCGCGCGATTGTCAACTTATATACAGGGTGTCCCATGAAGAAACGGAGAAAACTGTCAGGAACTTGTTTCTTAGGTTGAAAATAACTAAAAAACGTTTCATATACACATAGGTTCCAGAAACGCTGTAGTTAGCCGAGCTATACAGGTGTGAAAGATTGTCGTCCAGATTTCAGTGCCACCGTTAAAAAGGGAGTCCCTATTAAACTATTTTGGCGTTATGTTATAAACGCGAAACGTCAAGAGATATTTGATGGGAATAATAGGGTGGGTCGGATATACTGTATGTGTCTAATGGTATGTTTTTAGGAAAGGTTAAAGGATGGCTGGCTCTAAAACTTTCCTTCAAAGTAAAGGGTGGAGAATGAGATTAAAAAATATTATTCAATAATACGGAAATCAGTTCAAACTGTAACTCCAAACTTGATGATTCTTTAGCTTTTTTTCAATGAATAATGGTTATTTCCTTCCTATTTGCTGGTTGTTTTTGTAAATTCTCGACAGATCGCGCCAGAGTCTTTTTATCAATCCATGCAATACTGTACACTCGGATGTGGTAATTAATGTAACAGATATGACACTTTATAACAGCACCGATGTATTGTTTTTAAATATTAGTCTTTGGCTACATTATTTTTAGTGAGAGGGTTTACCATCACCCCTATAAAAAACCTCAATTTGTAATAGTTTTTTAATACATTTTTTAAGTATAATATAATGGCCTAGGCAACAAGGCGTAATAATGAATTAAAGATTTTACATAGCGGTGTTAAGTAAGGCATGTTCAAAACGATAACGATACGATTACTCTCTTTGCGCCCGCTCTTTGTTTTAATTGTATTTACTTTAAGATAAAGAGATAATAACAAGTATAACGTAATGTAACCTTTATTGCTTTAAACATTCTCTTTAATTTCCATAAAGGGGAACTCAATGATCTCAATGAAATACCGTATAAGCGTTAAACTGGAGTTGTTTGGAGTGTCCCAAAGTTCGTAGTTTCCAGAGTTAAAACCTGCAATTAAACCGGTGATAATGAGGTGAGTATATCATTGTCCAAGTTTTAACTGCGCCAAATCCTATATGAAGTTTCCATTGTAAGTTCTGAAGCAAAAATTTTAACTATGGCAGAATGTCCCCTTGTTGCCATATTTGCCATTTTTTATATTTATAACCCACTAGGATAATAAACATTTTTCACCATGAACAAAATATCATTTAGACATATAGAGAAATATTTAAATATTTTCTATTACAAATTACATTAAAGGTGGTGTGAGTTTTCTTCACCTAAAACAAATTTGAAAATACTTTTATAGTTAGGTTTCTTCTTTGGTTATATTTTGCAAACGCTAATTACAAACAAAATGATAAATTTTCAAAATCAGATTTTATAAAATTTTGAAAATTTGTCTGGCAGTTTAATATAGCTACTACTTATGTTTTACCAGTCAAACCTAAACGAATAGGCAGTAGTGTTTGCTTTTATCGGCTATAAAAATATAATGAGTTAAAAACCAACATACGAGGCACAAGTTGTTTTGTCGCAATTGTCGAAATTAACTAAAAAGATAAAATGTACAAATACTGGAAATGTAAAACAGTATCTCTAATAGTTTAGAAGTAAGTCGAGAATGATGGGTATCCTACTATAAATAATATAAACTATTAGGCCTTATTGGCATTTCATAGTTTTATATCGATTACAAAAATAGAAAACGGTGGATTGTAAGGTAACTGATGCAATCGCCTATACTAAACCTGCTTTGTATTACATTAGGATGTGTCCATAAGCCCCAATTCCTCAATTAAATTTTTAAACATTTCGCTAAAAAAAGGTTAATAGGAAATATCGTGGACGTATTGGATGTAAAATTAATAAATGCTACAGTTCCCAATTTCAGGAAATGTCTTTCTTGATAATGTGTAGAATACAGACTGCAACTAAAAAATGAAACAGTATTCTTTCCCCTTCAACAAAAATTGAAGGATTATAAAGAAAGACTGGAGATAGTAACTTCAAGAAAATAAAAATGCATGATGCAACAGCAAAAGGAACTAAATTGACCAGAAATCTAATCAACATAACCGAAACCCCTTATATTATGTAATTTCATACAATTACCTCTTAGAATATCAAACATGTAATTTATCCAGCAATAATATTACCAACCACCTTTTTCAGGTTGCTAGATTTCTCGTGAACTATAAAACACACACAAGCCACACACACATCATCACACTTCCACACACACACACACACAACACACACACATGCCACACACCGACACACCTCAGGTTCGAAGTACTGTCATAGTTAAAGTCTCATTGTTGGCAATTAAATATGTTACGATTGAATTTTAAGATTATAAACGAATCCTCCTACACTTGTTATTGTTTTATTTGATTTGATCCGAAATGGACCTATTTAAACAAAATAGATAACTGTCGCTAAAGACATATGCCTTTTCATTCTTATCTTTCAGCCATCTTGAACGTAAGAGTAATTAATTGTTCTGTAGTCCATACGTAACCCACCATAAAAGATCCACATAAGTTAAATATCAGGTTTAATGGCCTTCCGTGTATATTTAGATTGTTCCAATCCTTCATTGATATAGATAGATCAATTCTAAAAAATTTCGCAACTGGGGTGCTCCAAAGATGTATCTGTGCTGGTTTATATATATTGTTTTAATTTTATATCTAGTGTTTCGGTGTCGTGGTTTGGTTTAGAAATCTACAATTTTAGTTAGATTTAATTTAGATATAATACGACAGTGACTTATGTTTTATTGCAAATTTTTCAGAAGTTTCAAAATAAATATTGACAGTATATTGTAATTGTCGAGAATATATTTTGAACCATTACAGATCTCATATAAAAGTGGAGAAGCAAGTCAATTTAAACAAAAAATGAATTTTTGTTATGTTTTAGAGTCTGAAAATAAGTAGTTTAAACTACTAGCTTATATAAGAGCCACTAACATAGCAGATTTAATCTAACTTAATAGGTTGTGTTGTGTACTTAAGAAATGCATTGAAACACAAACGTATTTTCTTAGAATCTCAAAGGGAATCGTTCCTTGCTACTACTCCGCTTAGTGGATTTATTGTTCCCCACTTTGTTTACCTTCTATTCAGAAGTTCTGTTTGATAACCTTTTAAGACTTTCTAATTTCTGAACATTTATCTGTTCAGATATTAAATACATTCAACCGTAATGCCAGCACTTTGTTAAAAGATGCGGAAACTCATTTAATTGATTTATTGTTATGCACAATCACATATGTAAACATAAATGCACTTATTGTATAATATTATTTTAAATACTTTTTTTTGGGGATTATGTGCACGAAGTAAATAAATATGGCCGATCCTTCTGTAAATCAAAGAAATAAAATAATAACATTAAATAAATGTTATTAAAACAACAGAACATGCATATGTAAATGTAATCATAATGAAAACAGTCGAGATCACTTGAGCTTTACACAGCGCCAGTAGAAAATTAACACAGCCGATTCTTAGCTTTATATGAAGTAGTAAACAGAAAGACGCACCCATAGTAAATGTCTTCTCAGTCTGCGAGGAAGTCCAAACACAAGCAAGCCTTTGCAAAAAGGCCCCGCCATAGAGTTCCGTATCCCTATTCTAAATTATGCCCGCATCTTATTATGAATGTGCAGTAAATTGTAGCACAGACAGGAATGGTTTTGAAGAGATACCTTTATTTCCAATTTACTAAGATTTATTGCGTGGCCTTTTGTAAAATGTCCGTAGTCTCAATGTATTGTTCTAGGCTCTAGATTGGCAATCAAAATAGAATCGAACTGCAGCAGTTAGAACAGACGGAATGGCAAAATAGATTGAAAACTTTTATTCTAAAACTATAATTCGTTTTTAGTATGCGGCTGGGCGGGCAGAGGAACAGTACTGCGGTATTGGAATTCTTAAATTGCTAAAGGAGAGATAGCAATTTATTTACGATAGAAAAAAAAAAACTCTCGTATCAAGTGTCAAGAGTTCTGATAATGGTGTGACAGTTGAAGTAATGTGAACATTCTGTTTCTGGAGCAATGATATGACAGAGGTTACTGAATAGTGTTTTTTGATAAACCCAAGCTTGGAGTGAACAATGTTCCGTCAAATAAATTACACATAGACAAAAGACATAAATACAATTTGCAAAATGAAAAAGACCTTCATGTAACCAAGCAATATTTTAAGTTGCCTAATAAGCGAGTATAAATTGTTTCATGTTTAAAATACCAAACTAGGCAGTTGGAACTTACTAAATACGAGGCAGATTAATCCCGGCGGATTCAAACGCTGTTTCCTTCTAGACTTTGCACTTGCAAGAAAGCACTTTCTGTGTTCGAGTGAATTTTGTTTCCATGATCAAGAAAAGATGGTCAAAAGGTGTATATTTATAGCCATCGTATATTTATACAGTTGGAGATGCACATTTCTGAACAATCAGTACGATTCTCGTAAGGGACATTTCGAGAACAGATGGTAAATGATAACAGGCAATTGGCGCTTGATGATAAAGCGAAGGAAATGCGTTTTTCAGGTGATAGAAGGAAGGGTTGAGAGAAAAAAAATTGTCTGGTGTGAAGTTACGCTGGTTTATGCACGAAATGGTTTTAAACTCTTCAGACCAGGTGTCTTTAGAAATTTGGGAAACACGATAAGCATATCCCTGGATACCTGCAGAACCAGATAGTGGTGAGTTTACTTCATGAACGGATCCTGTGAGTACAACACAGATGGAGGAAGTAAAGAGAATGCTACGTTACTAGGAGTATTACCACAAGGCCTCAGTACTAGGGCCGCTTCCCTCTTGGAATACTATGTTACGATGGGATTACTGAGGGTAATATTAACCACGAGCTAATGACCCCAATAGCATTCACTGATGATATTAATTTTATATGTATGATGCGTGGTGAAGTACGCTGGCGGAACTTCTTTTGTAGGTACCGTTCAAGTAAATACACTGAGTGGCATTGGAAGAAATGAGGGAAAGAGCTAGATAGGATATGGAAATCAGCACTTGTTTACCCAGTAAGAAGGCGCCTGAAACTAAAGAGCCTGAGGATTCCTCGAGGCTTGATCGCCACTGGGAAGGTAATGGTGGAATTAGCATGCCAGCACAAGAAGGCGGCAACAGTTAGGAGAACGCCTGTCCCGGCTTAGATGCCTTACATCAGGGGGTCCGAAACAGACAGCTCTCTCATCGGTAGTTACGTTCAGTCAATGACATAACGCTATAGCTGTTTACGCCAATCCTACACGCAGAAGATGACCATCTGTGCTATGCATAAATTCAGTGCTTTCTAGTGGTTGCATGTTGATGTTCTACTCAGTCCTTGAAGGAGCAACATATATTAACTCTGAGATTGTTATAAATTTGATTTAGTATACGGATGTAGCGAATCAAATGGTATGAAGCGACAAGTAAGTCTTTGTAAGGTAAAGCGGAAACTAAGAATGAAGAAAAGTTCATTAAGATTGACGGATAGAAGAAGATCCTTAGGACGATGGCAGAATGGTTTGGGGGACGAATACACCAGAATGGGAAGATGGACCAGCATCTCCCCGTATGATCGTGCCTCAAGTTGAGAAGTGGACGAAACCGATCAAAGTGGCGAGGTCAATTACTATTTGTCGCGCAGACGGCTGTGAGGACACGGAGTGCATGCAAGGCTTATCTGTACGAACGTAGTATACGAGGATCCCGAGTGCCCAACCTCTAACAGGAATCGGATGCGAAGCACTGTGTTTTTTCGCGTCGCTCCTCCGTGTATAATATGAAGTGAGGATGAACCAGAAGGCGATCACATCGTGGTAGAACCGACACTCCCGAAGATTTCATCAGAACGATGACATCCTACTGAAAGAAGCCGTGGCAGGACGATAACAACATGTCCTCAAGGACCAATGGAACGATATAGCAGAAAAGGAATAAACATTAATAAAAGAGCAGAAAGCAGAAAGTAGAGCATCCCAGTTATAAACTAACCTTGCCGGCTAAGGCTTGGTGAAATATTGGAGGCTGAGCACCGCCCCCCATGAAGCTGTCGTGATGTCCCGTCAGAACATGGGCTGGAAGTACAGAGGGTTAATTGTTAGCTGGGTCGGTATCATGGAGACATTTTGAAGTAGAGGATTAGAAGAAGATTTAATGTAGATGGAAATTTCCTGGGCAATAACTATATACATAATTAATTGTGAAGCTGAAAACATGGTTTTTGAAATGAGGATAGGAATTTAGAGAATATTGTGAATCAAAATCAAGAATAGAACGACGTGGATTATTACTGGGAAATTGGGAATACAGAAATAACTACTATGAAGCACATAGCATGTATAAGTAGTAGAGTATTTTCAAACCATCTATTAACTAAACCAATCGTGATGAGATATATTCTACCTTTATAAAAAATAAGATAATATATGATAAGTAATCTGTGAAATGATGTCGAATAAGTATAAAGCTGTCCATATCGTAAAGGGTTATACCAAAAATATACTAATCGACTATGTTCAATAGCAGGTCAGTATTACAATTAAAGAAATGATTAAATTAATGAGAAGCAAGAATATAAGAAAGTAAATCCGAGCTGACTGATAGAAGTAATTGATAAAAGTTTGAAATACAGCACATTGAAACCCAAATTAGAAGTTGTACATGGGACATTTGGAAGCCAAATAGTTTAAATCGTTGAAGAATTAGTATACAGATTATGGTCATGAAAGGAAAACAACAGGCTGAATGTTAGACAAAATGTATGGATGAATATAATTATTAAAATAGAGGTTTTTAATACAAACATTAGGATAATGTAAGAAAGATACATAAATATTGTAAGAAACGAGAGAACATATGGATTGGCCCAATAATAGTCTGAGTAATGATGAGGATAAAATATTGCCGTGATCTTACAAATAGCAAGAACTTTTAAATTGAGTACGTAGTACTTTGAAGAAGAAACCTGCACGGACAATACAAAAAAACAAGATAAGGTGGCATTTATCAAACGGAGTGGAATGAACCATAAACAAAGGCAAGAAAAGGTTTACAGGGAATACGGGGGAAGTACAAAAACAAACATTGGGACACATATAACAACTTTGGGAGTAAACTAAAGTGATCCCCTAAAGTCATCACCTATACAAAAGTTTGTTAAACGACTGAAAAATATTTAAATGGATGTAAACAAAGAAACAAGTGCAAAGTTTTTATATATTATATATATATTATACAGTGGTGTTTGAAAAGTATGGGGTACGGCTTAATATTTTAGTGAAAAACACATGAGCAGATAACATCTAATAAAACTTTGGCACTGAGTGTCATATGGCTATGTGTAGAACTAGTTTTTCCTTGCCTATTAACCATGACATGTCAAAACCATGGGGGGAACGGCCCCAAGAGGAAAACTTGAAAACTTAAATTGAAAAGCCTGTGGTCGTGTGATACCTCATTTGAAAGAGCTTCACTTAGTAGAGTTGTAATGGCCGCAAACCGCAATCTCAAAAAGGCTTAACCAATCAGAAATGGCGGGTTGTTATTAGGTACACACAAATAGTGAAGGTACTATTATACTGCTGCATTTTTCTGACTGGATCGGTCGTAAATTCTTGATTCCGGCTGTTGGCGGCAGTTTCACTCTACTTAACCAAATGTGTTTTTCCACTGACGTTTTTTAATTAGCAAATTAGAGTCATAAATTTAAAACACAATAAATAAAACTCAAAAACAATCGGTAATTATTGTGTTTCAGTCCTAATTGTGTTTTCCTCTGTGGGCCGTCCCCCCCATGTGGCATGTCCATGGTAGATAGCAAGGAAACATAGTTGTACATCGCCAATAATGACATGTGTGTGGTGGGGGGGCTGTGGCAAGAGTCAATGGCTGATTAATCTCCTATGGTGTTTAAAAATATTAAGCCGTACCCCATACATTTTCAAACACCCGTGTAAGGGTGTGGTGTGTGATGTGTGTGTGTGTGTGTGTGTGTGTGTGTGTTGTGTTTAGTTTTGATACAGAAGAAAGAAAAAAGATTTTTCCAAATAAGGATTTTTTTTTAAAACGGAGTAAAAATATTATCTAGTAGGAACGTTATCATGAATACCTAACAATGTGGTTAGATTATGAGTTTTCAACGCGAACAGAAGGTATCAGCTATAAGGTGAAACTATTGGAGATTATAAACACTGAAAAGAGTTGATCGTGAAACACGCATAATAAAAAACAAGATACAGCTTGGAAAGAGGTAGTTTTTTTATATTAGTGGAGATATAAAAAAGCCACACCTACCCAGCCACACAG
>NW_025784047.1:0-26288 GCF_021130785.1 Homalodisca vitripennis
ATACAATTTTATAGAATGCTAAACTCCTTGGAGATGGCACGGTTATTTTTACAGTTAAATAAAAAAGGTTCGCAGACAACACTACTCACCAGCTGCAACCACAAGGATTACCAAATCACGCACTTTTCTAAAGGATCATTTACATTCTATTTAATTATTATTTTACAATTATAATCTAGAAACCGAGGTCCAATACTCTCATCCTCTTTAACACAGTAAACTTTTGTTTTTAACCATTGACAGCATCACGATAGGACAATACACAATCATTGGAGGAGAGGGGATGACTCATTGCATGTGAACACGTGTTTCATCGGCTCTTACTTTTATGTCTAATTTCACGTACTTTTTTCGTCACAGTATTTTAATTTAAAGTTATATAAGTTTTTTAAAGCATTTCTTCCACTTCGTTTTAGTGTAATAGTTGCGGGTAAACTGGCCGAAGAGTTTTATTATTTTATAAAAAAGATTTTATGTTTCGGTCGCCACCGCATCTGAGGTCGGGAGCGAAGGGCAAAACCCGTTCCCTTATCTACAACTGATTAAGAGTAAACCTACCTTCCAGCGCTCATTATCAGCGTCATCAGCGATAACTTCGACCGGATCCACAACAATGGCAAGCTCTGATAAAAACACGGGAGGTCTCGATTCGGTATCTGTGGAGAGTTGCGTCAATTCTTATCTGTCGAGCGCGGGGTGTAATCACTGAGCCTCGGAGACAAAATAAAGGACATTGTGGAGGTAGCGGTACGAGCTGCGTTAGCTACCTTCCAAGAAGAGTTGAAGAGGCTGCATGACGAGTTGGTCACCGTGACCAGCAAGAGTAGGCGAGCTGGAGGATCGAGTGCTGGACAAGACGGAACGATCTTGAACAATATCAAAGGCGGGATAACCTTGAGAATCTTTGGCATACAGGAGACCAAGGGCGAAGACACGGAACAAGCTGGTAGTCGAGTTGTGTCGGGAGAAAGCTGGGAGTGGAGTTGTCCGATGCGGCGATTTCACCGGAGTCATCGCATCGGTCAACAGTCCAGGCAAAACAGTGAAGGGAAGCAGCTGCCTCGCCCTATTATTGTGAGGTTTAACCACCTACCGGCAGCGCCAGCAAGTGTATGCTTCGAAGAAGAAGTTAAAGGGCTCAGGAGTTACCATCCACGAAGATCTGACCGCACGCAGGATGGAGGTGTTCCGGGCCGGCAGTAGCTCAGCACGGGCCGAGGAACACTTGGGACGCTGGATGGTCGTGTTCTGTGGGTTGATCGGGGCGGCAGGAAAGGTGTTGGTACTCGGCTGGCGGACCTCGCATCGAACTCAACAGTCTCCAAGTAAATCGTTTGTTGTATCTATCAAGTTATTTTAGTTTTCATTTCTTTGTTCCTTTTATTACTTTTGGTTCATAAAATTATTATATAAATATTACCTTATTTTTTTTTTTTTTTTTTTTTTTTTTTTTTAAGAATATGAGTATAATTTAATTTTACATATACACATTTTATTTATTCCAAATAAACTTTAAAAAGGAATATCATAATATAACTATTTCGTTTAATAATACAAATAATTTCTGTAAATGCTACAATTAATAATCAGTCTATATTATATGTTTAGTTCCAATATTATTTTATTAATATAAATTTTTATTTTGTTATTAAAATAGTACTTCTACTTAATGAAATAGTCTAAGTATTCCGTTTTATCTAAACACGTACTTCATAAAAATCGTTATAATAATTTTTATTTATATTAGGCTATTCTATCCAAGTTTACAGTAAAATAATATTTTTGCAATAGATTTCCACCATTTACTATTTTCTGTTTTACTAGAATAATAAAAATATTGTATTTATATAATATATTTATTTTCATAAATATGACTTTTATTTCGTTACACAATGTTATTCTTTAAAACATTCAGAACAATAATTTTTTATACAAAACTATAATATTTTTCTATTAAATCTCACATAACAATCAATAGTCATAATATATATACAAGTTTGTGGTAAATTGTAAATAATATTAGGTACTTATATCTAATGGTTTAGTTATTGATTTTTTTTATATTGTGAGTTTCTTTTTTTTAAGTAAGTGGAAGTCAACTGTGGTGTATTTATTTATACTACTATTTTAGCATTATTGATATGGTTTTGTTTATTTTTAGTTGATTAGATTGTATTTTATTTGAGCTGATGGATCTATGTTGTGTTACTGTATGTTACTTATGTGGTCATATATAGCCCTTTTTTCGAATAATGTTAGTTTTAAGTTTTGTAAATTAAAAACTACACGGTGAAGTTGGAAATGTGTGTGTGTGTTGCATGAAAGGGTTGTCTGCAGTGACGCAGCCACGGTTCTGTCGGTTCGCGGCCCGCGGGGCCTCGCGGCGTGTTGTGGTGCTGGGCGTCTGACGGTGCTGCCCCGAGCCAGCGCGTGCTTCCGTCAGCCCTCCCAGATCTTCTCTGCCAATCTCTCACTCCTTTCTCAAACTTTCTTAAAGGCAGCTCAATGTCAATGCACAATCTCTTTATGGCCACATTGATGAATTCCGTTCCATGTTTCAACCATCTCCTGTTGACATTATTCTAATTTCAGAAACCTGGCTGAAACCTCACTTAAGTGACAGAAGTGTCGAGCTTCCAGGTTTTTAACCTGTACAGAAATGATCGCACTGCACAAAGGTGGTGGCGGGGTAGCTGTGTACGTCAGGTCACACTTCCTTGTCTCTGTCCCTGCTATCATCCGATACATCCAGAGATGGACGGCCAGAATACATGTTTCTGGACGTCTGTGTTAATGGAACACACATTTTAATTGCTGTTTTGTTACAGAGCTCCTCACCTGGGGCCTACATGGCTGAGTTTGAACATGATCTTCTGGGTTTTTTGGCTCACTACAGTCATGTTATTGTGATGGGAGGAGATTTTTAATACTGATTTACTTGGACCAATTACTTATGACCAACACTTTTTTTAACTAATATGTTTTTACTCGTGTAACATGACCCTACTTCCTCTGCAAGCCACTCACCCACACTGAGACTGCCGACACCTGGCTTGATATCATTGCTGTCTGTGACCAAACCCTGGTTGCGCACCACGGGCAAACTTCCTGCTCCTGGCCTTTCCAAACATGACCTTATTTTTCTTGCTTATAAACTAAGAACTCCCAAGATCGAACCAAAAGTTATGTTTTTATAGAAACTACAAAAATATCAATCTTTATTCCCTGCTTATCGATGCTTCTATAACTCCATGGCATGAGGTCACATCGGCTGATAATGTGGACATTATGGTATCAAAATTTAATTCATTAATGAATGGCCTTCTTGATAAACACGCTCCATTTGTTTCAAAAAGAGTAACTAAACAGCCTGCCCCATGGATCTCAGAATTTATTCGACACCTTCAGAAGCAAAGAGATAGAGCTTTTCCTTAAGGCTAAGCGATCCAAGTTACGTGATGACTGGGCTGTATATAAAAAATTAAGGAACAATGTGCAACAACAAATTAGAAATGCCAAGATCAGGTTTTACTACTCTTCCCTGTCTAAAAAACAAATCTAGCGGAATTTTATGGTCAAAACTGAAAGATCTTGGAGTTGGCAAGCCTAACACTTACTCCCCGGTTTCCCTTAATCTCGATGATATCAACAACTTCTTTGTTGAGATTCCTGTTGATCAGTCTGGGGCCTCAGGAGTAATGTCTCCGAGCTCGAAGGTGCTACTTTTGATAAACCTGAGTTTCAGTTCTCTTTCACTCCGGTAACAGAGACAGATGTGTTTAAAGTCTATTATAAGGATGTCCAGTTACGCAGTCGGGGGCCGATGGCATTTCCTATAAGGTTAATAAAAAGATACTCTTCCAGTTACTCTTCCAACTATCACTGCTATTTTCAATAAATCTCTGCTACTTCAATGTTCCCATTGACATGGAAGTCTGCTTTAGTTCGCCCACTTCAGAAATGTTCCTCTCCACAAAATCCTTCACAAATTCAGGCCAATAAGTAATACTCCCTGCTTTATCAAAGTGTTTTGGAGCGGATTGTTCATCAGCAATTTTTCAATATACCTTGAAAGTAATAAACATTTTATCAAAATTTTCAATCTGGTTTTTCGCTCCAACCACAGCACTACTAACTGCACTTCTAAAAATAGTTGATGATATACGCCTTGGAATTGATAAGAGTCAGGTAACCATTTTTAACCCTTTTCGACTTTTCAAAGGCTTTTGACTGTGTCTATTAATCCCCTTCTCCTCATCAAAACTTAGGAAGGATTGGTTTCTCTGATGGTAGTGTCAAGTGGGTTGAGTCTTATCTTTTCGGGACGACGCCAGTGTGTCAGGTCGGGTGAGAAGCAGTCGAGATGGAGACCAGTCACTCGTGGAGTTTCCGCAGGGTTCAGTCCTGGGGCCACTTTTATTTTCACTGTACATCAATGACATTACTACTCAAATTACTCATTCCAATTTTCACTTATATGCAGATGACTTACAAAATATACCGCCACTTTTCTATAAGGGACATAACAAACTTGTGTGACTCTTCATGAATTCCGATATTGACGCCTGTTACTCACTGGACTTGGAAACATGGACTAAAATTAAACGTAGACAAAACTCAGTGTATTATGATAGGTCATTCAAAGCTTGTTCGTAAAATTGACTTTACTACGGCTCCCAAATTAAAACTAAATGACCAAGATCTAGAATACTCTGAGAAAGTAAAGAATCTAGGACTTATTATTGACAAACACTTAAGATGGACTGAACAGGCTTCTTTGATATGTAATAGGGTCTTTGCCGGTGTTCACAGCCTCAAGCGGCTGGCTTCATATCTACCACACCAGGTTAAAATAATGCTGGATAAAGACTCTTGTACTGCCTCACTTCAACTACTGTGACATAGTCATTAATGACATGACTGTGGAGCTTTCAAATAAACTCCAGCGTGCTCAGAACTTTTGCATTAGGTTTCATTTTTAATCTCAGACGTGATGATCACGTAACGCCCTTCTTCAAACAATTATCTATATTAAAATTACAAGATCTTCGAGACTATCACTCACTCATTCTGTTGCACGCTCTTTTTAAATACAAATTGTCCCGGTTATCTTTCAAACAACTTTCAATTTATGTCTGAAATAAGTGAACGAAGTACAAGGAGGGGTACATCCTTATTATCTATACCAATTCATCCGAACAACTACCTTTAGTAAGTCGTTTACAAGTTTCTGCCTGCCGATTGTGGAATGCCTTACCTATAAACATCAGAGCCATTGATAAGCGCGCTCGCTTTGGGGCGGAGGTCAGGGCCTTGATGCTGGGGGCTCAGGGGGTATAGCGGTTGGCGGCTTTGGAATGTGTTTACTTAAGGCAACTGAATGCAAGTTGAATGAATGCATGCGTGTATGTCCTTATTATAGTTTTGTAAAATATTTATAAAGTTTACATTAAATTATAGATGTTTGTTTTTTATTATTTTAAAGCTAAGATTCTTTTAATGTATAAGGTAAATAAATAGATTTATTTTTAGTTATACATGTATATGTATGTTAGTTTAATTTTTTACGAGGTTAAGTGGTAGAGAGGACTTTATAGTCCTAACTTCGCCTCTAATAAAGACATTTTTCATTTCATTTCATTTCATCATTAGGACAGTAAATGATCCTCATTCCATCAATTAGTTTTGAAGGATATTTATAATGTGTGCGGTGGTGTCTGGGAAACAAGTTACTACTCCGTTTGAGGTAGGATCTACAAAAACACAGGTGGCAGAGAAAAATTAGATTATTACCAACATCCATACAGACACCCGCCACAGAAACAATCGCAGTCGATCTTGTATTGGTTCTTCATCGAGTTTCTCTCGATAATCAGCAATAGACAGGAAAATCTTAACTGCATTACGAGTACGGAAATAGGAATAATCTAAATAGAATAATCAAATATTACTAAGTATCTGGCTGTATAAAAATTGTCATTATTTGCAAACGTAGCTCCTCGAGAATACCTCCCACGCCAACAGAGAAACCTTTCTGGGAGCGAATCTTTGCTACACCTCATCCGGAAATGCTTTTCAAAATACTAATGCATTGAAGTGAAAGTATTTTTTGCGGGTTGGACACTCGGTGAAAAATCCTCCAGGGCCGTAGAAACATAAAGGTAAAAATAACTAGAACGTTATACTTTATACATACGAGTATTATATATTACACTACATATTACAAATTTTATATTTTCATTGTCCCGCATGACCGAGGATCCTTGAACACGCTAATCGAGTCAGATAATGTTGACCGAGATACAATATGAGGGGTTAATATAATAGAGGGTGGCGCTAATGAGTCCTCTGGAAATTGTTGGATGGTTTTGGAGAGTGATATCCACAGACTGTTTCTCTATCAGTGCTCTACCGAGTAGTTAGTTGGAAATTCGTCCATTAAAAAGAGAGCAGGAAGTAGGAATATATAATGGACAAAAACTATCGAAGAAATAATGGCTCGAAAGTTTTCTGTTACGGTTGACCTAAAATAAAAAATAAAACTAAATTATAGAAATAAATTAAAACTTGTTAAAAACTAAAATTTTTGTCTATATAAAACGTTACTTTTTTTATTATGAAATAATTTTTCATTATTACCATTAAATTTAAGTGTGATAAAGCATAATATTTTTACACAAGAATACATTTTTATACTGATTATTAATCTATCTGAAATGTCAAAACAAAATGCAAGAAGTAAAAATAGAACAGTCCCTTCCTGTATAACGACATTGTGGGAAGAAAATGCATTTTAATAAATCAGACAGTCAACAAAACTAAAATAATAGAAGTTTCTATTTTTAATAATTGAAAATTGAAAGGATGTGCTTTAGAGACTTTTTAAGTGCTGTAAGAGTCTTAGATGGATTATAAAATCAAAGGTGTGATTCCTGATACATAAATCTTACAAATTTCCAAGTTTCCATAATATAACCCTATAAATGATGGCAATCCAAGCCACTACGAGTAATTTCTACAATAATTATTATCGTGTGTAGCGGATTTTTTGACACAATTTTTCGTAATATTTTATCGCTAACCACAATAAAAGTGAAACAAAGATTCTTTAATTCGTTAATTTCAATTGCTTTGATGTTCGTAAATTCATGGCTTTATCAGATAACAAGATAATGTAGCAGAAAAAAATAATTTAGAAGTTAGTTCAGAAATAAAACACTAAAAACTGTTATTTTAGCTGTTAAATGTATTTACGAAATTTTTATTATTTAAACTTATATAAATTTATCTAATCTACAGAATAAAAATTATGAGAGAATAATACAAATACTATATTTTTTTTATTTTGGCATGAGAACCGTCTTGATGAATTGAAATGAGAAGATGTTTAGCAAATAGAAATGTGGGCGCAGGAGGTAATATATCAGGTCCGGTGCTAAGTGAGGTTAGGTGTTGACCGACCTCAACAAGATTTATTGGTGTTACTCTCACTTTGTCTGTTTGAAAGGATGAAGTCAAGAAATAATACGTTTATTATTTCACAGAATAATCTGCAGATTCTGAACTGAGAAGCATACAACTGGTTTTAATACTTCAACATATAGCTTTAACAGTAGAAGACCAAAAAAACTAGGAATTACTCATGGAAATAATTTAAATCTATGCGCAATAATTAGGAACTTATTAATTTTATATATTCAATCATGCATAAACTCTATAAAATTATATATAATTTTAGAGTTACTTGTATTATGAAATCATATATTTTGTATGATGCAAAAAGAAAGATCCAGAAGATGAAGTATGATTGTCACTGTTTGTTAATTTTAAATATTCTCCATACGCAAGGTGTTTTATAATGCGCGACCAATATTTCAAGAAATAATTCAGGGCTTAACAAAAAGAAAATATATCCAAAAATGATTTGTTTTCTGTTTGAGTTTATGTGTCAGAAAAATATTTTGTTATTTCAAACGCGGTGTGTGAAACAGTGTTTAAATTTAGTACACATATTATAAATTAGTCGTCTATATATGAATAAAAAACAAAACCTTTCTTTTTTATATTGTAAACATAGCGGTGGGTTCAAAATATTGTATATCAATACGTAGCTTCATGAAAACTAATTTTTTTTAACAAATACATCTAGATTAGCCAAATGGGGAAACATTGTATTACAAAACAATGATATAAAGATTATTTAAATCCGAATAAGATTTACCACAGATAATTATCATTGTATTGCGTTATCAGTTCAATACGGTCTTAAGCCTAATGTGCCAACAATTTAATGTTACAGAGATATAGCGTTCAAATTCTGAACATGTGTTAATAGGCCAATTACCGCTATTACAGATATAAACAATGTATTGTTTACTTTCATCATGTAATTATTTTTTAATTTGTAATAAAAACTTCACATGCCATTAACAATACAAGTAGTTTTAATGTTTAAATGAAAATTAAATTACGATTTTCAGTTATAAAAATATTAATGAGTAAGAAACCCAATAGTCGCAATAATACAAAGGTTTAAATTTTAATACCAAAGTAAAGTGCTAAAATGTCCCCCTTTCCCATCAATACAAAGATAGCGCCTTGTAACAAGTTTGACTCAAGAGAATATCGTCTGGAACATCATTGGCTGCATTGATAAACCTTGCAATCAACATGTTAAGAGAGTGTCCACTGGTTAATTGTCATCGCAGTTATGTGCGAAAATATCCGCTCCAGTTAACTGTGAGTAACGCGAGGTTTGTTTGCCAATGTGTTGGGAATCATATGAAATCTGCTCGAGTGTAAAAGTAAACGAATAACATGACGATGTCATCGCAGTTATGTGCGACAATATCCGCTCCAGTTAACTGTGAGTAACGCGAGGTTTGCGTGCCGATGTTCTGAGAATAATATACCAGTCTCATGGAGTGTAAAAGAATACAGGTACAATACGTAAGTTACAAAAATTCAGACTTTCTATCCTTTTATCTACTTATTATATTTAATTATGTAACCTACAAGTAAAAACATTATATTTCACTTTCAAAATATGAACATTTAATGTATTTTATGCCCAGTAACAGACACCTAAATATATGTGTTAACTATTAATTACCCTGTCGTTAGTTTCTATAGCACAAAAAGATAAAAGCGAAATTAATTTTACATATAGCATTTTTATATATAAGCTGGTGTGGAATTGGTTCCACGATGGAAGAGAGATATTCAAATTTTACAATATTTAACTATTATATTGAGGCATAATCATTTACAAAATATTTTCATCAATGTGGCACAGCTGCAGCGTTGGAAGCTAGGAGCTGAAATCAATACTACAGGTATAAGAAGCATTTAAAAAATATGTCATGTCTTTTCGTAAACGTGTTAACGCAATTTATCATTTTCAATCCTCTTTTCTCATTTCTCAATCTATGAGTTTCTTATTTTAGTTTTGTTAAAACAATGCTCTGCTTTAAAAAAGTGTATGACTTCACAAGTTTAGGGTAAGAAGCGTGCTAAAAGAAGGTCCATGGTAGTGTAATAGTTGTTAGCAACAACATTGTAGTTCAAAAGAGCTAATTGCATTGTATAAACAACCAATTTCTTGAAATCAGTAGAAAAAATCGATTAGAATGAAATCGATCGTTAGACGCGCTAGTTTTATTGGAGGCATAAAATAAGAGGATATAACAATGGTACAAATATGAAATGCTATTTATTTCTCACATATGTTCCTTAGTTTTACATATTTAAAACCAAACATTGGACGTAAATAAATTTTTAATTAGTGACAGCTAATTGTATGCAGACCCTAAAAGTGGCGACTTTCAGTTTCTTTCTCCCTTTGAGTCATGTTGTAAAAACGTTGGTTTTATATTATACAGCTAGGTAAAATATGATCTGAGAAAAATTCATCCTTTTGATACCATCCCAATTCGTCCGCCATCAAATTTAGGGTGGCTGACAATCGTTTTTTCATCTTATAAAAAGTTCCTCTATCGGTTTCAATAAAAAACCAGATTGTGTCCTTTACAGTGTAAAATGGTTCTTAGCTCCTAGACTTTTGTGGAAACCCTTTATAGTCCTAACACGTCCTATACATTGAGAAGTAAACTAATGAAGTATTAAAATCGTCTAAATTTTAAGCGACATTGAATATAAATGTTTGTAAAATACACGCCTGGTTATGAAATAGAAATGAAATAATGTAAAAACGTTTTCTTGACTCGATCAGATTGAATGGTTTAGCTACATTCCACAAGCAAGTATCTTGTAATACGTCCAGTTACGTCAATTGAATATGTCCATATTACTGACATATCAATCAAACTCTAATAGAGCTATGTTACTGTTTAAAATGGATCGAGAAGGCTGGTTTTTGGATAAACTTCAAGATGTTCACAACAAACGGAGCAGTTGTTAAAATTTGTCGTTGCAGTTTACCATTTATCGTAGATAGGTTGACGAACAGCGTATTGGTCTTGTTAATCGAGTCAACTGCACAATCTGCCTTAACTTCTTTTACTTCTTGCGTTGTACGTTAGAAAATATACGCATTGTTGTAATAGAACTTGACCTTTATAAATATTATAGTTGTTACTAACTTCTACCTATGTAAGATTCTTTAAATATAGCCTTTGCTGTTGTTTTTGCTGTGATTAATACAATAAATTTCTTTTTCCTGAGCTGTAATAGTTCGACTCTTCAACAGTCCCGTAAGGTTCTTTTATGATCTTTAGCCTGTGAGGAGACAGCTACGACAGCTGAACTCGCTTTAGCAGGAGCGTGGGGTAATGTACGGAGGTAAACTTTTCTCCTATTATATGTCTATCGTAAAAAAATCTAGCTGAAATAATATTTACAACGAAAGCTCTGTTTCTTTTCTATTTTAATTCAATTTTGGGTACATTTTCACATAAGATCATGATTATTCTTCACTAAAAATTGTTGAATAGATAAATGAAATGAATGTTTTTGTCTGGTATGTTGTAGAGTGTTTATGGATTAGTGATTTTCTTTTTGTTGAGTAACCATCACAACAAACAAGCCTTTGAAAATGTATAGCCTTTTCTTAATTGTTTCTCTCAAAAACTACCACGTCCATATCATTCTTCTACTGAGCATTTGTGCCATTTCACAAGCACACACCACCATGCAGAGCTTGAAGAGACAGCTAGAGTTATACCACTAGAAGGATTACTTATAAAGATTAGGCCTTGGACTGGCCGAAGTCACTCTGTAAGGTTTTCAAGGTTCAGAGATTTGTGGACCTCAGGTCCCACGTGTCTGAAGCCATACAACTCTCCCAGTTGGTCACTGCTGTAAATTTGGTGTGAAAACTTCTGTGGCAACACGTGTGTTGCGAGACTAAGAATAAGAAAACATGTTGATTTAACTAAAACGGTTTTCTTCTACATAACCAAGGGGATCGATTTATTAAATTTTGAATTTTTACAACCATCTGCAGCGTATTAAAATGTATTTATACTATTAATAAAAAATATCTATACCAAAGGTCTTTATTGCGTTTTTTCTAATCAAAACAGTCTTCTTGTTTGTTTAGAAAAAAATACCATTTTCCTCCCCCGAGATATTCTAATACAAAGGTGAGCTCGTTAACACTCAATTATATTCAATGCAGGAGCATAACCCATAATCCAAGTCGATTTTATTTATATTGAAGTGAAGCTATATTACGACACTAAACAATTTCAGTCCTCTGAGTCATTTACTGAAAACGCTCAATCAATAACACTCATACATAGAGGCATGTATATCACAGACCTGATGGAAGTTTTGGGAAACCCTTCAGTATTAAATTTTTCAATTATACTTATTTTATATGGCTAAGAAAGCTCTAAGCAAAATAAACCTTAGAGTGTTTGGTTGCTTTATCTAAATTACGTTCACCGTTTATATAGATGAGCATATATTAAAAAAAATTATGATCCAGTAACCTTAGTCCTATCTTATTATGGAGCAATTTATTAAGTTCTAATTAACGTCCTGAATTAAGGAATATTTGGAGATGTGAGTTAATATATCCGTTACCTTAATGGCACTGGTCCTAAATGGAGTTGTGGTCGTAATAATGCAGTGAAACGGTATATAGAATATATTTATAACCTTGCTTTTCCTTAGGAATATTTTTGGACACACCGTTGTCCAGAAAGCGATTCGATTCAAATCACAAATTTTGATGCCTGTCGTACTGAGACAAGATGTGATCACATCCATCAATGATCCCTTAATTATGTTTAGAAACATAGCGCACAACAAGGTGAAACCTTTGATAATACCCTTCTTTAAACCCAAACACAAGCAATGTAGATGGGTACAAGATCAACAAGCATTGTGAACTTTAGAGATTAAAGGCAGAAACTTATTCCGGAATACTCCACCATTGTTTCCAATGAACCTGGTTAGAGTGCTCCTTGAAGGAATTTCCGCCATCCAGGTCAACCATTGCAGTATTTCTTTTTTTGAGTTTAATGTCAAGTGTTAAAATACTGCAATTCCAATAATTGCATTCAAATGAATTCAAGAAAATCTTCAAGTACCAGTTGGCTCTTTCCAACGATTACATTTTCTACATTAGTTTGTGAATATATACGTGATTTTAATAATTACTACAACAGTATCGTTTATTAATAACCAGAGTTTATGTTTCTCAATATTTATGGATCAATATTCAACCTTGTTAACTTAACAAATGACTTCCAATGAAAAATGTTTGATAAACAATGAGCAAGTTTCTGTAGTGGATAGAATTGATTGTCTTTAGAAGTTCGGTATTGGTAAGGTAAATTATAATATAATATTATTTCTACAGAACTTCACGTTACACAATAACTTGGTGGCCAATTAACTTTTAGTAACATTACAAAATATTCTACAAAGGAGTTCCAGTTGAATGGACATCTGGACCCTGTGTAGTTCGAGTCAAAGAGTAGTGACAAAGCAGTATAAGGGTTGTCACGCACACAAAGTCTGGGCTCTTTTCGCTCCACTGAACCAATTAAATTACGTGCAATACGAATATTAACTACCGCCAACTAGTTTAGAAAAATAATACATTTATTTTGGATTTTAATGGTATACGACCGTATTTTTAATCGTATTTATTGGCAATTTTAATGCTAATAGTTATGTACATCTTGTTTTAAATTTATACACCGAATCGCATTTTACTGAAATTCGCAAACTAATAAAACTTGTAGTACACCATCATAGTAAAAAACTATTAATAAATCATGACTGAGGCATTTACTTACATATTACGAAGAATACCAGCCTCTAGACGTTCCTACACTTTTGGACTTCCAGAAATTGGGAATTTTCGATCTCTAAGAGCTTCTGTATTAGGGGAGCCCAACATATCTAAAAGCATCCAGACTTCGCATTTTGGGCCTTGATCTTCACCCAAAGGTGCAATTCATTATTGATCCTGAACGTTTATTTAAAAAGAGATCAAAAATGTTTAAAAGGACTGTATACAAATTTACAAATCAACACGTGATGTAAAAATGATACAATTGTAGTTTTTTTATGTACCTTTACATTTTTTTTTCAATCCTAATATGTAAATATTATAACAACTTGTTCGTCACCATCTGCAAACTTTTGAGTGAGGAAGAAAGTTTGCCTTTTCGTAAGTTCACATTGTGTGGTTTATTGATTGGCAAGCCTGAAGGGCCTATTGTTGGACGTTGAGATGGACACACTGCCCGTCACCCTAATGAGCTCACAATAGAGTCCACACTGGCTCATGTTTGTACATCCCAATGTAAAATAATTCTCATTGTCACTGAGTCTCGCTGTTTCCTCCTCTCCCTCTTACTTTCTCTGTCATTCTCTCTCTTTCACCTCCTCTCTCACGTCCTCTACTCATCCCTCTCACTATCTGCCGGAAAAATGGCCACACTGCTTCCACTCATACTTCGTCTTACGTCACTGATTAAACCTGACAATACCTCAACATTCGACTTTAGATTAAAGTATAAGGTTCCACAAAAGGTACATCCTGAGCCAGGCCCGTAGCTAGGCTGGGGCAACCGGGGCATTGCCCCGGGGCCCCCGGCCAGGGGGGGCCCCCAAATGAAGGTGGAAAAATTGAAAATGAAAATTAAAGTTTATGTGAAATTTATTGATTACTGTAGGGTCGTAGGGATATTTCATCGAATCATCAAAATGTCTTTATAAAAAAATATTTAAATAGCTTTTCAATATAAAAATAATGGACAGATATTGTTTCTCACAGAGATTTCGTAACAAAAATAGACAGACTATCAATCAGCCTGTCAGTTGTTACGCAATTAAAGAAATGCAGTTTGCACTTTTAGTTTCACCTTACTCCCCCATCCCCAACAGTAATAAAACTCGTCCTGACGTCGACGTGACGTAGACGGCTCCGTCTGCGACTGCCTCTGCCACAGCTGACAGACGACAGTGAGAGTGACTACGACTAGTGAGCTAGTGACAGACAGTCCGGATAAGGTTATGTTATGTTGATGGTAAAACTAACACCAAAAACTGACGTTTTGGCGTTCGTCCGTTACTCGTTTGTTACGGTGTTAAAGTGTTATACAATTTGTATTCTTATTCTTGTATTTGTTAAAATGAAAAAGAAGCTATCAAAGTGGGGCAAAGAAAAGGCAAGACAAGAAGAAAAGAGAAGAGGATGCTTCAAAGTGTTCTTCCACCCTATCTGCTTGGTTATGTCCTACTACTAGTACTACTACAACTAAAAGTACTAATGTCACATCTACATCTAGTACTGAAACTAGACCAATAATTGGTGAGTGGTTTGAATTTAGATACGGGTATTTAGGCCTAATTAATTAGCTTGGCCAATAACTATATAATTAATATCTTAAAATTTAACGATGTTAAAATTAACTGTGTTAAAATTTAACTAGAGTTTGGATGTTTGATTGAGTTTAGACCACTGTGTCTGGACTCAGACTGCAATCTATTCTAATCTAATAAGGCAATGTTTGTTTGTGAATTTATCACTAGTCCATATATAGGCTACATATTACCTACTATTGTGTAGTGGTCATTTAATTTTTTATGTGATTTTTATGATTCCTTTGGTTTCTACTTCTTTCTGTGTAGGTATTTTATTTGTTTATACATGCACAGCAGCACAGCATGAATATCTATCATAGTAATTTTATATCTTTTTGTGATAATATGATGTAAAAAATGCACCACACTCGCTTGCACATTCATTATTTATGAGGGCCATGTATCTACTCTGTTTTATATTTTTTTATATATTTTTATATATTTTATATATTTTATTATATCTTTACAATGTTATTAAAATTGGCTTTAAATTATATGTTATATGTAACTTAATGTTATTTTGACTTGCTATTTTTTATTGCAGCCTCAGTCCCAGGAAATGACATTGAAGAGGAAGTTACAGCTCAAGATAACGCTGAAGGAAGTATTGATGAAGAAGTAACATGCCTAGGGCTAGGGCATCAACAAGAAAATTGTGCCAAACCTCCAACAAGTCCTACGTCAAGCAGTGAACTGATCGGCGTAAATGATCAAGTAAGTAGACATGCCAAGTACAGAATACTTATATTATATTTTTCAACATAACAACATATGCTGTTTTATCGCCCTAGAACATGGAATCCCTACGATAAAATATTCCATGGTTACATGGAAGTAAAACAGTATTACTTCCATGTAAACATGGAATTACAGTAAGTCCCTATTGTTATGATCATGTTTGTAAGAAAAAAATACTAATGCATTGCAATCTACTTACAGGTGGAATGTAGCCGGACGAATAAAATTAATGAAACTTGTTTAAACACCGGAGAACCCCATTTTCCAGACCAGATCATCGATCCAGAGGTGAAAAAACGAATTATTGAATTAGGACTAGGACCCTATCAACCAGTTTGGCCCATTTCCATATGATGGAAAACAAGGTAGGTCCTTTTCAGACAATTATTTTACCCTGAAGTCAAAGTCTGGGCTCAAACTGAAAAGAACTTGGTTGTGCTATTCGTCCAGATTGGATTTGTGTTTATTGCCAACCTTGCTGGTTGTTTCCCAGAAAGGACCTGTAGGAGGATGGGATTCAGGATTAAGGGACTGGAAACATTTGTCTGATCGCAATAAAGAACACATGAGAATTCACAGCACCATGCTGATTCCTGCTTGGTTTATGAGCAATGGCGACGTCATGGCTCAATAAGACGATGCACTAGAAAAAGGTTTGAAGGAGGAGCGGAATTTTTGGAGGAAAGTTTTTGAAGAGGGTCTTAGATGTCTCCCTTATGTTGGCAACATGCAACCTTCCTTTTCGTGGAGACAGTTGGCATATCACTGATAGAAATAAAGGTAATTTTCTATCATTGATTGAATTGCTGTCAAAATATGACA
This sequence comes from Homalodisca vitripennis, assembly GCF_021130785.1. Taxonomy (NCBI): domain Eukaryota; kingdom Metazoa; phylum Arthropoda; class Insecta; order Hemiptera; family Cicadellidae; genus Homalodisca; species Homalodisca vitripennis. The sequence continues at coordinate 16,408 of NW_025784047.1, forward strand.
CTATCCTAGAAGATCTAATTACAAGGCCAAGTGGTACTTGTTAATTATCTTAGTCCAACAATTCAGAATGAAATTATTTCTCTGATGGCTAGTGAAGTGCTTAGTGGAATTAAAGAAGAGCTTTTGAAGTGCGCCTTTTTTCTCCATCAATTTACGACACAACACAAGATGTAAGTAAAGTAGATCAGCTAAGCGAAGTTTTTCGCTATGTAAAGATTGACCATGACCAACTCGGAAAACCTTGTGAGTTGAGAATTTGTGAAACGTTTACACTCTTTCACAGCAGTTACTGACCAAACCGCTTCGGGGCTAGAAGACGTCATCATAAAATCAATTTCAGAAAAAGGCCTTGACATAACAAAATGCAGAGGACAAGGATACGATGGTGCATCGGTCATGAGTGGTGTGTATAATGGAGTACAAAAGAGAATCCAAGAACTTGCACCCCATGCCTATTTCATTCACTGTGCCAGCCATAATTTGAATCTGGTTCTTAAAGATGCCGTTGAATGCAATCGAGAAATAGCACAATTTTTTGAGACGGTGCAAAATATTTACAGTTTTTTTGGCCACAGCATTGTTCGGTGGCAAGAACTAAAAAGTCGTTTTCTGGTTGTACAGAGAATCCCGAAGGCTCCTGTTCCTAAAGACAAGGTAACATTAAAGACTTTTAAACCCTACACGTTGGGGCAGGGAGATATGAAGCTGTGTACGCTTTAAAGGAAAAGGTTCGGTGATGTAATGAAAGCCTTAAATAAAATAATTTTGACAAGCAAAAAGCCAAAGGAAAGGAATGAAGCTGAGGGGCTAAAAAAAAGGTTAGAATCTTTTAGTTTTGTTTTGCTCTTGACTGTCCAGTGCAAAATATTAGGGGAAATAAACATTGCCTCAAAATCCTTGCAAACGGAATCTACTGATTTAATGACAGCGTACGATCTCCTAGGCAATGCTTTATTGCAAAGTAACCGAACTTCGTTGGTCCTGTTGAAGAAGTCTGTAGTGAAGCAGAAGAAGTATGTTCAAAATGGGGGCATTACGATTACCCATGAATTTATTGGCCAACGTGCAAGAAAGGTAAAAAAGCACTTTGATGAACTTTGTGAAGACCAAAGACTGACAGATCCTAAAAGCAATTTCAGAGTGACAATATTCTTCCCAATGGTTGATACTATAGTGTCACAAATTGACAACCGTTTTAAAGGCATGAAGCAAGTGATTGATGCCTATAAAATTGTTTCACCTTCTTTCCTGGCCTCATGTTCAGATGAAGAACTGCGTTGTGAAGCTGATAATTTTGTAAGCAGATTTTTCAGATGATGTAACGCCATTGTTCAAAGCTCAGATTTTATCAGTAAGGAATGCTTTTCAATCCAAATTAAAGGATTTCAAAGAAGTAAAAGAAGTTGCAAATCTCCTACTCATTGAAAACAGTTCCCTAGCATCAACTTACCCGGATGTACTAACAGCATGCTTTATGTACCTCACAGTCCCTGTGACAGTAGCCAAAGCAGAGAGATCATTCTCAAAATTAAAACTCATCAAAAACTACCTGCGAAGCTCCATGTCCCAACAACGTCTCACTGATTTGGCTCTTTTGTCTATTGAATAAATGACAGAGCCCCGAAAAATAGATTTTTTGACCGAATTATTGATGTTTTTGCTAGTGTGTCAAGTCAAGAAGAAAGTCTTTTTAGTAAGTTCCAGTTGCATTCTCACTATCAAACTAGTTGGGCAATTTTTAAACTTGAGAATGAGTGGGTATTACCACCATTGATCATATATAATTAATGGTATTACCAGTATTACCATAAACACCATAAATAAATATACAATTTATTGTGTATTCAAAGGTATTATATAATTAATGATATTACTTGTATGTTTATCTACTAAACTACATTGCTTGGATGTAGGCCTAAGAAGAGACTAAAAAGTTTTAAGACATCAGCACTTATGTCTTTATTTATTTATTATCTATTGTAAATAAAATTTGAAAAAATAATTATGTTTTTCATTTTCCTTTCAGCACTATAAATAGAATACCAATCACAATGGTAAGCTGAAAAAATAATGGCTCTAAAAACCAAACTAATGGCCACCAGGGCCAGGAGTCATACAAATTTGCATATAAAATCATTACCAGTTTATGACTTACCGTAGAAATTTTTAAACATAGTTTAAGCAAACAATTAAGTATTATAGATTTAATAAGAAAAAAAGGTAATAATAATAATAATAGGATAATAATAAAAAAATGCACATAAATTCTAAGCCTAAAGATCCAATTACTGTATGCTTAGATCTATTAATTAAAAAAGTGCGAAATATATAACAAAGGGGGGCCCCGAATGGACTTTCTGCCCCGGGGCCTCCAAGGGCCTAGCTACGGGCCTGTCCTGAGCCTTTATTAAGATACAGAGATCTCAGGAGTCGAGAACCATGGCTCCTTCATCCGATGGTCCTTTAATCCTTACTCACCTTCCAGCAACCATGGCTTCTCAGGCAGATTAATGATTTACATTCCATTCCTGTTTTATGCCCTTTTTTGTTTAATGTATCAAAATTCCGAGATCAACCCTATGCAATCACAAATCTAGTTACGCGACCCCCACATCACTCGAGGAGCGGTGGAGGACGTCGATTAACGGTGTGATATAGTAGGGCTATTTAAATGGAAAGATCAGTAATATGACTAGCATCGTGGTGCAAGGTGTGAAGCAAGGTGGTGAAGTAGCAAACTATCTGAGGTTCTGAGTAGCAGAGGAGCTGAATGTGAAGTTAGTTTCAACAAGTACAGACTGAAAACTTGTATGTAGGACGAAAGTGTAGCCTACAGTATTCTCATTTTTTGGTTGATTTATTTTTACAAAACCATTAGTTTTTTTAACCAACAATGGTATAGAGAGGAGACAAAACTTAAACATTAGAAATTATATCAGACTAAACAGTGCGCTAACATTTTAGAACTTGATTAGTTGATGTCAGGATGAGTCCTTACATAAACAACGTTGTCAAGTTTTTAAGGAGTCAATAGTTATAATTTACTATTCAGTTATTCTTCCATGGATAATCTTTCTATCAACAGATATAGATAGCATAACAAACTATCTCCTTTAAACACAGCAGATTTGAAGGAAATGTTAGGATAATCTTCCCTTTAATATTACCAATTAACTCGTATTTTAAATATTACTGATGTTTTCTCAAGTGATTTCCTCAAGTTAAATACTTAAATGAATCTGATGTACTGTATACAAATCTGCTTATATATTCCAATATTTCAGGTTTTGTGCTTGGCTGACCTGAATAATGATGAAACCTCGTGACACCTTTATTATATTATGTAAATATGATTAAACAGTTTCTATCTGGGAGTCACACCCACACTTTACAGCTTAATTTAAAGTTTTTTACTTACATAATGAAATGTTAAATGTTTCCTCTACCCTTTAAGAAGTCAAAATATTATCAGTTTTAATGTTTATTTTATTAATAAACATCTGTCTTTCTGTAGACGCCATTTCTGGTTTCTTTTAAGATGACTTATTAATTCTTTCTTTTGTAATATCGTTGCCTATTCTTACAAGGGACACTAATGAAATATAAAAAAGGGGTTTAAGTAATTCTTCTTCTATATACCTTAAATATGAGAATAAATTGTAATAATCTGGAAAATTAGAATTAGCTTTTAAATTTAGAAACTACCCTTTTATAATTAAGTACTAAACCACTGATTGTGGCCTTATTTCTCAAACAAAGAATGTAAATAACACTAAGCTTTGGCTAACAATTTCATACTTAATGTTTGAAGAAGGAGCTTATATTTGTATTCTTTAATTTAATCGCTCTATAGAAAAATTAAAAACCAATATTACATAACTTTTTATTCTGTGAGTAAGTCTTTCGTGATAATGTTCTGAAGGCGGATACGACTGTTTTGGCTATGAGAAAGCGTCCACAAATAAAATGTCATACCAATATTGGTTGTTGTGAATTATTTAATTATAGAAAAAATTATTTTATGTAGTTACCTGTCACGAAAAATCTAAACGTGAGAAATTTTTCAAGTAGTATTATGTTTTCTAGGAAACATACTAGAAACAATGTTTAATATCAAGTTAACCACATATCTGCTCATGAGATAAACTACACCATATAACAGAAAATAATAATATACATAAAAATCGCTCATATAAACAATTTAAACAATATTAATTGCTAATTTTATTGATAGGTTTAGCATTTACTAACGTGAATATAAACTATGTTAAATTGTTCTGATTACGAGGTATATTTAAAATATTAGTAGGTTTTTATAGCTCCTTACAGTTTAAAAAACTTAAATTATTTATATTGTTAATAATTGTTATTCCATAAATTTAAATAATAGATATGCATTTTTCTGAATTCTTTAACCATAAGAATCTTTAACCTTACTTAATAACTACAATTCGTTTACACCATCTTATGCGAAGAAATTTTTTTCCTACCAAAAAATGATGAGTAGATAATTACAAGACAGTTACGAAGAAGAATATCTTTCTTGTCATCATTAGTTTCGCGAGACACATGCGGTTATTGGCTATTATCAAAATGATTTTATTTTAGGTAACACTCGTACGTCTTTACAATGTATTGTCCCTTCATTATTAAGATTAGAGTTTAACAATCCAATTGGAAAATTCAGTTTAATGGTGGTAAGTCTGCGGCAAGCCACCCTCACAAGCATCACTCTGCCACTTGGAGAGAATGAAGAAACTCGGAGACGTTGGGCCACTTACGATCCCTTCTTAATAACGTTAGCCTAGATCATTTAAAGTGCAGAACTCGAGTTCTATACCGATCGTTTTTTTGAAACAAATAATTTTTGTGAAACCGGTTATGTTGATTATTCGACTTCGGAAGCACGAAAGGAGGCAAAGCAGGACCTTGATAAATCTGTGTACCATATATTTTTAGTTCCTAATAAATTTGATTATTCTCAAAATTGGCATTATCCTTTACTTAAATTTTGGATGATTCGTTAACTAAGAAAACAAACGAATGAAACGAAGTTATCGAAGGACCCGAGAGAACGTAGCGAAATGAGTTATCAGCACGGACGGACAGACAGAAGGACGGACCTGCCCATTTGATCCTATTGTACTCTAAAAATCAATACAGCACACTTATTTCTTCGTTGTGTTACCAAGAAATAACATATGTGCCTAAGTTATCTTAACTATTAAGTACGTAGACCTTTTTCACTAAGATTTATATTATCCGACACAGCCAGACGGAAAAGAGTGTACGTACGAACTGTCCATTTTTACCTCTATTAACTACCCCCAAATTCAGCCGGTAATACGGTTTCTATTTTCGCCTCGTTAGGCTTTCTAACAAGGAGTTATCGCACAGGACGACCTTTGAGACCTTTTATCTTCGAAAATCAATTACGCATCTTTCTTGACCAAGAGGAACAGGTTTACCATGCGTTTACAAGTAATTTTCTTAGGACCGCGCTGCGTGGGAAGGATTATCTACGAGGACGGACAGAAGGACGGACATATAATTCAAGGACACGACTTCAACTCCACTTAAAAAAATTGCGTCCCATTATAAACAATTTTCCTAAGTTTTATTGAGTAATTACAATTGAACTAAAATATGTTTTTTAAAAACGTGGAGTCTGCCCACAATGTAAAACAATAAGTTTATTGTATTTATTGATTACGAAAAGGAAAAAAACTCAATGAATTGGAGAAATAAAAAAACACTTCTTCATTCCTCCTTTTGGAATAAGCAGATGAGAAGATACAAAAAAGAAAAAATGTTATTTTTAATAGCTCTGCAATAAAAAAAATAAATTTCTAGACGTTTTAATAAACAAAGTACAGAAATTATCACTGTATGTTATTTTCGAGTGTGATCACACTCACTATGTAATCATGATGAATAGAGATAGAACATTAAGTTTTAAATTTTCAGTGAGACCATTGCTTAGAAATCTCCTGGAAGGAAACCAGGAAAATCAATTTCTAAACTCTAAAATAAAATAAATGTGTGATACTTAACTGTGCGTTGGTTTTTCAGCCGTTTCTATTTCAAATAAACAACGATGTTTAAGGTATATTTTTCGAATAGGCTTCCAAATACGTAATATGCCAGTATAATTGCTTGTTATATGTAGTATATGCCAATATATTGCTATCCAACGTATAACGTATATACAGTATTCTCATATAAATTTAATGACGTATCTCTGATACCTGTTAAAAAATTAAGTTAACATTCTTCTATCAGATACCGGGATTTATACTAATGTTACTTATTTTATAAAATAGTAACTCATAACATTTGTTTCAATGTCACTTAATGAGGTTGAAAAGTAGTATAGTGGCAATATAAGAAACAACTAAATACTAGATAATCAATATGGACCAATATTTATAGTATTCAATGACAAAAAATGCCAATAATATACATCGTTAAACCGCTAACCTGTCATAACCTATATTATAACTGCTGGTCTAGTGAACATATATTTGGTGTGTGAGCATGAACATGAAAACTCAGGAAATATTATATGAAACAACAGGTTATCTATTAAACACCTATTTAAAATGTATATGGATTTTCGATTATATCGATATATCGATTTATAAAAAACTCTGTACAAGGAATTTCGATATAAAACGAATATCCAAACATCGCTTCAGAATAGATCGAGGATGTATGGAACCGCTTTTTATGGATTTAATAGTTTCAAATTATCTGTTATACCATTATTTTATATTTTTATTACTTTCTCTGGATAAAAATTATATCTAAGATAGCTGTTACAGTTATAATAAAGTGTCATTTGCAGCGCTCTATGTTTGAAAATATATTTTTTTGGGATTGAGAGTCTGGCCATTTATAACAAAAGGCAAGTACTATATATCTCATTATGTAAGGTATCAAATTGCATTAAATTTATATTGTTTTAGCTCAAATAGAAAGAGGGATATTGTCGTGAGAGGAACGGACAATAACCTCCTCTAATGCAGGATTAAGCTAACCAACTACTCGAGATTTATAGTGCCAAGTTTCAACATTCATATGAGCCATTAGGAGAGTTTAAGAGAGGAATTACCCAAAGCACCGTCTCATGGCATGCAGTAACATTTTTTAGTGTGCCTAATTATTAATAAAAGAGGAATAATAAATCATACAGATTCCTGTCGTTAAAAAAACTTTCTTGAGCCTTTCCATATGACATGAAAAAGAATTAACCTATTACCAACTTAAAGTACATTACAACAAACAAATAACAATAATTATAATTTAGCAATTCCTTTTAATCTTAAAGTATTCTGTTAATCATAATATTACACTAAAAGCATATTCCACGAATATACTCTTAGAATATCTTGACTCTTCCAAAAGTTATTCTCGACTCGCAAGACTACCCAAAGGAAGTTGGTTTCTCAGGTTGTTTGTGTCAAAAACACAGAGAACAAGCACTGCTCCTCAAAGTTTTATTTTCGGGTCTGCTTTGCAAAAATGTTTCTTAGATATTTTCCAGAGTGTATCTGATAATGGATTTAGTCAGTTCTTGGGTATGCCAAATATTAACCTTGTACGTTTTTGTTTGACACTGAATTGAACACAAAACTAGAAATTGAAATTTTTTATCTATACGACGACTTGATTGTTTGCTATAGAACAAACAATTCACATAAACTAGTAGATGTGGTTTTTTGGAGGGCAAACATAATAACTAAATTATCTCTCTCAGTGTCTTTCCAATAAAATTCCAACTATAATTGGTTAAGCTATTTTTCGACAAAACTGGTGGCCGCAACACAGATTTACTTCAAAAGAACGAACTAAAATACCTTTCTCGTAATAAATCATCGTGAGCATCAAAAGTTGAATTTATGTTTTTTCTCTAGTTGTGGAGTTACTCTTGCCATGCTTTGTCTCCGTAAAAACTAATCAACAGATGCCTTCTTGCCATTGGCAGATTGTGTCCTGTCCCAGGTTTTATTAGGCGCCGTAATAAAAAATCAGTCAGTGGTTCAGATATAGATTAGTGCATGGTCCAGATTTTGGTCGTTCCTCCGATTATCATGCTGTCATGTCTAAAAAGTTCATTATACTTTACAGCAAAATGTTTGTACCTTGAAATTATAAACCTCTAATTTTTGTCCTCTACGTTGAAAGGACTTACCTTTTATCTTAAAGCCCGAATGAACACATTGATAACTGCCTTTAACAGCTTTTCCTTTATTAATGAGGACGTCCTACGTGAAAAATTTGTAAGGGGTATTCACCATAAACTGGACTTATAAGATATATTACGTTTCGTGTAAACAGGATTCGCCTGAGGTTACATGCAAAGTTTTTCATATCTATTCAAATACTCGTTAAAAACAAAAAATAATTTACAGGTGGCATTATATCAAATATTACTGTACTCAATTTTGTTCAAACATGAATTTATTCTGTGTATTTTCTCATTGCCTATAAACAATGTAAAGATCTCGTTGCTATAGGTCCAAGGTAAAAATATGGTCCTAACACTCAACCAAGTCTCGTGGAGGACAACTATCAACGAACTCAACGTTATCGTGGTAATATATATAAATAGTATATATATGTTATCTATATATTGGAATATATATATTTTCAACGTTGTTTCTAAATGAATTTGGCATTACGAAATTTCATCTATAAGTTAGTTTAATTCTCGATTTAAGGGCGTACGGACGGACAGAAACGAAATTTTTTCAGTCCCTCGAGTGATGAAATTTGTGACCAAAATAACGTTACTCTCTGTAAAAATACCCTTGTTCCTATACAAGGTGTTTTAAAAGTCTGGGTACGACCTTAAAATTTTAACAAACTCCCGCCCATAGCAGATAACATCTAACAACATTTGTAACAGTGTCCCATATGGCTATGTAACAATATTTTCTATGCTATAATCATGACAAGCCAACCATGGGGGGACGGCCCACAGAGGAAAAACATGGAAATCCTTAAATTTAAAGCATCTGATTCGCCCTACCGCAATCAGAATACGACGATCCAGGTCAGAAATTGGCAGCGCATAATGTACTTCACAATGTGTACCTAAAACAACGAGCCACCTTGGTTTGTGTGTGGCCCCCCAATTTTACCTGATTGGATAACCTTTTTGAGATAAGAGGTATGCGACATTCACCTCTACTAAGTGAGCTCTATCAAATGAGGTATCAACTAGAATGTAAACATATTACGAGTATACAACCTACAGTATATATATAATTATAAATATATATATATATGTGAGAGTGTGTGTGTGTGTGTGTGTGTGTGTGTGTGTGTGTGTGTGTGTGTGTGTGTGTGTGTGTGTGTGTGTGTGTGTCGTGTGTGTGTGTGTGTGTGTGTGTCGTGTGTGTGTGTGTGTGTACACACATAACAACATGTACATATATTATACAGTGTAGTACACGTCCTGCACCGTTTTGTTGTATAGAGTCTTATCTTCTCACGTGCCATGCGTGGTGCTCCATTGGGAAAGGCAGTTGTTAAGGATATCGCTCTCTTCTGTCCTTCATATGAAAAATGTTTCACACTTGGTTTTTATCTCTATGCCTTGGATATGTCTAAGCCTCCATCAGTTTCCTGCCACTGTCCTAGAGAGGTAGCTACAGTACAAAAATACTAAAAAAAACCTATCAATCGAATAAACGTTATTTTAAAGCCCTGGATTTTGAGCTGGAACTGGGATTAAAAAAGGAGTTGTATTAGAAACAATGGTAACTAACCGAAGGAAAATAAAAATATTTTTATGAAGTTATGCTCTATGCGAGACGGGTTATGAAAAACTCAACGGGATGACATTGCCAGAATTAAAATAAACGCTTTTAAAA
>NW_025784048.1:0-43114 GCF_021130785.1 Homalodisca vitripennis
AACAACATACCGTCCGTCTTCATTTCGCGTATGAGTACTATCAAAAAGTTCATCACACTTTGTTTCTTTCAATGCTTTTGTGATTGATGATAGGCGGTTCCTCTTGAACCCAAAATTTTTTTAATGCTGTGTGAAGCGAGTTGTCGTGAGTAGACAAAAGTGCAATCGAATAGTTACTAACTGGCTCTGTCGAGGTGACACAAGGAGCTGTTCCCATAAGTATGAAGCCGAACTGAGTGCCGATCAGGTGTGGCAGTCCCGGTCCTAAACTATGATTTTCTTGTGTGAAGACAGTGGGTATTATGGTTCCACCCAACAATACATCAATGCCGCAAGGGGTGTCAAAAGTCGGATCCGCTAACGTGTAATGCTTAACTAGACGCGACAACTCTGGACTTATTTTCGCCCTTGGGAGGTTTACAGATATTTTATCCAAGATGTGGAACTCCTGATCAGGAGCTATGAGCTGACCTGACAAAGTGTTGACTTGAAGAGATAACATGCCACGTGTGTTAGAGGCATGCTGTGATAAACCAGCAATTTGAATGTTTGAATGATAACGTCTTGCTCCTAGCAATGAGGCTGCCTGACACGTTATCAGATTGCAAGTACTTCCGGAATCCAGTAATCCACGGAAAACATGGGATTGTCCATTTTCAGCAGTTAGTTTCACTAAGATGGGTACCTAAGAGTACCGTTGACTGTTGTTGTGGCGGATGCACAGGTAGCAACGTCTTGATTGTAGACGCGTGACTGGAGTGTGACTCGTGAAGTCAGCTGGAGGGGATGGTCCCGCTTCTCTCGACTGTGGTATCGATCGATGATGAGTCGTGTTGTGACGTCGCTCCACAGCTGATTGATGACGTTGAGTGTCGAATATTGATTGCTTGCTTGACTTCGCTCAGTCGCGCCTGACTGGAGATGTAGCAATGTGTGATGTCGTTTGCGACATCGTTTACAAGTGTGCGATGATTGACATTGAGGCAAATTATGATCTCTCAAGCACGAGAAGCATTTTCGTTCTCGTTTTACAAATTGAAACCTTTCAGCTGGTGAAAGCTTTAGAAATGTGGGACAAACATATATTTTGTGATCAGAGTTACCACAAGCAAAACAACTGTAACTATTTATATTGTGAGTTGTTACTAAAGCGGTGGGTTTGTGTTTGTCTTCAAACCGCGTGACCTTTTGAGATGGCTGATTGAAAGCTTTAACTGGAGCTTTCTTTGCTGACGAGTGGAGGTCTGCATCTTCACTCATGTTACATTCTGTGTTCAGAAACAAGATTATGTCTTTTGACTGTAGGCAAAGTGTGTGTTTCCTCTTCGTTCGAGGACCTAAAAGATTCTAGACGTTTGCGTTAATCTCCATCTAATTTACGAAGTAGCAATGCTGAAAGCAAAGGGTTGGTTGGCTTGTGTGGTTACGTCACACTCAATGGCCTTCAAAGCCTCACTGTGTTCATGGAAAGTGTTCACGAAAGTTCTGAGTTCTCGTACTGACTGAATGCTCACATCGGGTAAATCTATCAAATGGTTCAAATGTAGAGTAACCAAACGTCTTGTTGAGTGATAACGCTGACGTAAGATATTGTAACACAATTAGATAATTTCCTGTACTAATGTTGAAATTCTTGATTAAAGCGAGGGGTTTCGCCAGAAATAATCGAGAGCAAAATATTGGAATTTGACTACACTTGTTAAGGCGGTGTTGCGATGCACAGTGCTATCATACAAGTTGATAAAGGATACCCACTTGGCGGGGTCGCCAGAGAAGTGGTGAAGCTCTAGCCGCGGCAGATTGATATGTGACAGCGTGGCTAGGGGGTTTGCCGCTCACTGTGTACCGACGGTGTTGACGGCGCTTCCTCAGGAGACATAGCGGACTCTATCAAACCAGAAATCTGAACGAAAAGGTGGTTAATTTCGTCTTGATCCGTAGAAAGTCTTTCCACGGACAATTCTTCGGTCGTTGCAACCTCCACAATCCTAGCTTAATTAGCTTCGAAGTCATTCCGTTTTTTGGAAACTTCGCTCAGATAGCTGTTCAACGTACGTTTGAACAACATGAGTTAAAGGGATTTCGCTCTTAACTATTTTTTCAACTTCTTTTAGAATTTTGGTAAATCTATTCTTAACTAGCAGCGTCAACCTTTCATAGGTACTGACTTTGATTGGAGCCATGATTGGTTAGTGAATATTTAACTTAAAATATGAAATTACTACAGCAAACTAAATAACTAACTAAATTATAATCAATAACAATTATGACAAATTAATTAACCCTTGATAATGTAACAATATTTCAAATAAACAATACACAATAAAAATCATCAATCACCAATGATAGTTGGTTACACAATATTTCCAGAGACGTTGTAGCTAAACACTAATACAAGGTATTTCAATTTCCTCTCATAATAAATTCTTACTTAATTATTATGTCAATCACAAATGAGATACAATAGTTGGCAAAACAATAAATGTTGCAAGTGTAATGCCATGTAGTGTATAGACAATGGATGTAAGGTATAAGATGTGTCAATGTTTGTTTCCAAACAATGCGTTTAAAATTGTAGTGTGGTATGTAAGAGTAATGGGGGATGAGTGTTCAAGATGGCCGCGCGTCGCTTGGGGACGCTAACTTTTGGCGCTGCAATTACTAGTCTCTCACACAATGGAGACACAATGTCTTATTTTCCAACACCAAATAAAGTTTTATTTCTCCATAGTCTGATGAAAATCCGGGTCGACAAGACCAAAATTATGTTAAAGATCCGGCTTGGTGGACCGCAATTATGTTCGAAGGACCATAAATTATGTCTAATATTAAACTCATACTTCGATAGCTGAGCAGATGGAGCCTATACGTTGATTTTCTAAGAATAACTATTAGTCGAATGGGAAAAATAAAAATACGAAATGAGCTCACAAAACATAGTATTAGAAAAAAGGCACCAATTAAATCAAGAATACAGGTGTTACAATGATTTTCGTTTTCTATTAAAAATGTCCGAATTAGTTGAGGATTTTTAAATCTTGGTTGAGAAGAAAATTGTCTTTAGTTGCGAAAGACCATGATAAGAATGATGAAACACTGTTACCTTGCACCGTCCATTGTCTGATACCTCGACACAAATGAAGTTGGGTTGATTGCAGTTCGACCTGGGTTGCTTCCAAGGAACGTTGCACTGGTGGACTCCTTGTTGATGGATGAAGATTCCACCTTCACTTGACACTGTTTTCGGTTCACTCACGAACGCTGAGAAAAAGTTACTTTTGGTTCGTTAACAAAATAATGTCCGGCAAGGAGACTGCTAATTGCCATAGAACGGCTTACAGTTCACAAAAGACAAGACAAGGGGGCACGGCCCGAATTTAGTTAAAGAGGGTGTTGACGTACAACCTAGCTGTACGGAGTCTTTAGAAGAACTGGAGAGATGCCTCGGGGGGCTTTTCTTGTCCGCGACCTGGACGCCTGATTGGTCGACAGAAGTCACCTCATACCACGTGACAATCGGACCACTATAGATTTGGAATGCAGGTGTGTGTGTGTGTGTGTGTGTGTGTGTGTGTGTGTGTGTGTGTGTGTGTGTGTGTGTGTGTGTAAAGATAAGTGAAAATAGATTGCTTATAATTAAAATGGTATCGAACAACGGTGGGCAAAGAGCAGTTCTAAATAACATACAATTCTGGTTATTAGTAAGAAACTATATTAATGCGTAAATTTGATTAATTGTTATAACTAAATATGAAAACCTAATACCATGTATAAACAGCGCCATTCTACTTATCCACTTGTTCCATCCCCACTGTAATTTGATGTATCCTGAGAGAGAATTCCATATCCACATAATGTACTTTGATGTAGCTTAAGCTAGAATGCCATAGCCACATCCTAAACTTTGAAAAATGATTTGAGACCCTAGATCCTTTGTCAAGGATACGTAAGTAAGACGATATTGTGACTAAGAAATATAGATTTCTCTTATGTGGTTGAAAATTTCACAACCGTAAGTTCGGTATTTAGGAAGTATTGTTATAAACAGGGAAAACATTATTTATTAGTTTTAAATATTTTTATTTTGAAATTTTGTTACCAGTTAGATAGCTTTCATAGAAACATATCTATTAAAATCGATTTCTTGATGGAATGTAAATGGCTATATATGCAATATAACGTGAGCTAATAACTACCGTATTTCTAATTAGATCCAGATTGAAGTTGGAGAAAAGACTAAGATTTTAAAACGGCAGAAATTTTCATTTAAGAAAACATTTTTAATTATTATATTTTCCAATCAATATATACCCATTTATATTTTGCTATTACTTATGATTTCGAGAATGCAACCGTTCAAATTTGTAAAAATAAATTACATACGGTATCTAGGCTAAAACCTCAGACCGCGAGTGACATTGTGTGAGTACAAGTTTATACATTTACTTCTATGACCTTTGGTTCAAAGGTTGCTACGTCGAGACATAATTGTTTACTACATAAATTTGTTTGTCAACGCCTACCTAATTTTTTAATTAAAATATGCAGTAATAACAAATACAGTTTTTCAGTAATTTTACAAGTATATTTATAAATTTCAGATTTTTGCTAATATTTTCTTGAAGAAAATAACAAGCATCTATAATAATATATACAATTTTGTACTATTAAATAAAAGTGCTACACACGTTACCATACAGACAGCAAAGTAAGTAGAAAATTGTGCAAAAATGCTAAATCTGGTTAAATAACTTTTTTACTGTATGAAGATAAATTCTTTATTTCGTAACATTAAAATAGTTAATAGTCCGACTAAATATAAAAGACATCATTAAATGGTATCATTGCATTTTATCATAATTAGAAACAAAATGTCAGCTTTGCCGTGATATATTGTGTGCTATCAAGATTGTTCCTAGAATACTATGAATCTAGTAGTGTGCAAGAAAATATATGTAGCATAATTTCTATTGAGATTGAACTTGGCGGATCCTTAAGATTTATAACAATTTGAAACTCGAGAGAGCCCTCAGTTTTTTTTGTAAGAAAAAAATTACAAAACTTTCAAACTGAATCACTGCAATTTTACATTACTTTCTTCTACTAGGTTAATAGGGAATGAGATAAATCAAAAGTTGATATAGTTACGTTTATATTACAATCTAATTAACCAATTTATTAATAACGTCATGAGTAATTGTACTTATATTAAGATTATGAACTATTCTCATGTAACCTAATACTAAACCAATTAATATTAGTATGCCATTCTGAAACAATAGTTTTAACCAAATTACCTTAAATATTTTAAGTATAACAATACATTACCTATTGTATGTGTCGTGTGTGTGTTTTAGTGTAAGTGGGGCGACCTCCTGCCGCATTGGTCACATCACCCTGTAGCAATAAAAAAGACAACATATAATAATGTATCATATTAATCCATGCAGTTCCCAAAACCAATTTAAGTACAGAAATACACCTTAATTAAATAAATATTATTAAAATTAAGTATATTCATAGAACAATTATGTAAAATTAAGTCTAATATAAGCAGATAAATTTAGTATACCTTAATGTGTTGTGAGGTGGAGAAGTATTGTAGTAGTTATATGTAGTTCTACACGCACGCACACTTTCACACTTTTCCATTCATCATCATTCATACTTTGTGTGTTTTTGCAACACACGTGGAGAAGTGTTACGTGAAAGTGTCGCAGAGAGGACGTCAAGCCAGCGCAGGACCGAGGCCACCTGAAAATAATCAGAACAAAACTCTCGAATCACAAATATTACACCGATCAGTAGGCTGCTTTATTTATAATACCTTATAAAAGAGTGTTGACTAAAACTGTAGTTTCAGAATGGCATTAAATTTATACCTGAAATGTCCCAAATACTTACGGTACTGTGTCATCTTACATTGAGGATGAGTAATATAGCAGCCTGAAACATGATTTCAAATTAATAATCAAACCACAATAAGTAAATTATTAAAATAATACTTAGTTTAGATAATACTGTAGTGGTTTATATTTTATATATATGTATATATATATATATATATATATATATATATATATATATATATATATATAATACATAAAGTATTGTATGCAAGATCGAATATATATATATATATATATATTCGATCTTTGGATCTGAGTTATAAATA
Source organism: Homalodisca vitripennis (assembly GCF_021130785.1). Classification (NCBI taxonomy): domain Eukaryota; kingdom Metazoa; phylum Arthropoda; class Insecta; order Hemiptera; family Cicadellidae; genus Homalodisca; species Homalodisca vitripennis. The sequence goes on from NW_025784048.1 coordinate 6,176, forward strand.
GCACAGATTAAATTTCTGTCTTTGACCGTAGCACTGAAAGTTAATAGTTAATATATATGATACTAAAAATAATCATTTCTTGTTGCATGATATAGCAATTATGCCTGTTAATATAGAGCTTTTTAATGAGACCTAATCAATTTGAATTTTCCTCTTGACCAAGTTATGTTGAATTTATATGCAAATGTAGATTCAAAATCGTATTTTCATAAATGTAAACAAAGATACTATATCATAAATACAAGAACATTTAGTTTAGTATCAATTAGTAACAGAAAATAATAGTCAACGTGACGCAGAGCCTAATTGCTATGTTATGAGAGTGAGTAGATTATTGCAAGGAATGACAAAAGAAGAAATGGTGAGAGGGAAGCGTCACAGGAATACCTTAATTTAAGCCAAGCAGAAAAAAGGAGCTCGTGAACTAATGTAGGGAAAAGTCTCGTATGTTGTGTTATTAGGTGAGCAGATATAAATAAAACGGCCAGTTGTGCCATTGATATCATGTACCACTTTCACCACAATAGCAATTTTACGTGAACACTACAATGGCAGCACAATATCACTATTCATAACTCTCTAAAAACATCTTTGTATGAAGCGCTGAAGTTCAAATTACTCTTTCTTTTTTCTATTTGCAATAGTTTACCAGAATTTTATTCCGTTTGGTAAGTTTGAATGGATAAGACTGTAATATGCAATTTTAAATTTTACTTTCTAGACAATATTAGTAAGTTTATACAGGCCCCTAAGTCAGACATGTCTAATGCAACTCTAGGAATAAAACATCAAAATCCCTGTTAAACCCTTCGATCACGAATGTCTATACATAGAATGCCTAAAGAGAACACCATAAACTAAAACAGCTGATGAAACTTAAAAATTCCTCTTGAAGCGATCAGTGATATTGGAGTTTGAATGGTTAGATCCAAAAGTAGTATCAGTACAATAGTAAAAAGACAGAACCCAAAGATATAAAATATTTCTTTTCCAATACCTGTGCTACTTTTGAAACAAAGTATAGTGTTGTCAGCATACTGAATAAAGTGTCAATTTTTGACAACATCACTCAATCAGTCGACGTAGAATAGTAAAGGAAAAGAACTAATCTCCGTGGGACTAATAATTTAATTTTAATTTTTGCTTTAAAGAACGTTTGTGACCTACAGTGTTCTTTATCCTTGAGGTTAAAGCAAGCCACATGACAACACTGAACGCTACATTTTTTGCAACAATATTTATTGCTTCACACTGCCATATGTCTTAAAATGTCTAGAAATATATTTTTTTTTAATTTCCACCTTACAGGCTATCTAAAAACATTCTAAAAGGTTATTAACAACATTAAATGGATAGTTATTCACTCCATACTGGTTTGGATTAAAGACGTTTTTTCAAGGTGCCCTCTGGTCTTTTAAATAATCTTTGAAATAAACATTATGCTGAAAAGACAATTTGGATTAAAATAGGACGAGATTCCGGTTAACAATACTTCCCCATTTTAAACACTTTTGATATTTCGGGAATAACCTGAAAAAACCTTTTTTTCTAATGTGTGATTAATTACCCAATAGATTTGTGTCAATACTTCCTTGCAGAAAAACTTATACAAAAACACTCAAATTCCATAATATCATAAATTCTCTTTGGTTCAGTTCTCTGTAAGACGCGGACTACTTCCTCCATGGAAGCAGGAGTCAGATGCAGAGATGTCACGTGAATTTCATTATTTAAAATCAAAGTACGATAACTGAAAGTGAAAGATTTGTGACGGATAAGAAGTACTTATTAAATTTAGTCGCAACTTTTTTATGATTTTTAGTTGTGTTCCCTTAAAGTAGAACCTGAATGGGTTTATTGTAACTCTTAGAACTCCGTGCTCTCAAAGAATTAGCAATTATATATTGATAGAAATATTTTAATTCACATTTAAAATACAGTAAGAGAATAATTACCGTGTAAAACGTATAGGTAGCTAAGAAACTTAGTAACGTCGAGTAATTTGAGGTCAACATACATTTAAAATACCTAAATGATTTAATAATTTATAAAAGCCAATTCAATGATTGATAAACACCTAAATGAAAGATCGGCCCAATGCCAGACAGCTAAGTTTCATGACTGTACATCCAAAGACTAAGGGTATTTGAGATAATAGTTGTAATTTCGCCAGTAATAGTTCTAACGTTAACCTGAAAGCAGTAAATTGCTGTCAACAATTATTGTGACTACCCTTATTAATTATTGATGTGTTTGACCACAAAATCATATATAATTTATTCTATTTGACAATTCCATGTGTAACATACTATCTCAAAGTACATCGATTAGAAATATGTAACAGGTCTATCTATAACTCTTATTAAATAATTCACTTATATTGCTTCTATCACTAATCGTAACACCTCATTATCATAAACGTTGGAAATTATTGCTGGAGAATATTTATCAACTACTTATGCATGTTGGATCCCTTTATAGGCTTGAATGGTTTTTCAATATCGGACTTGTAATATTTCAGATAAATTAATATTTAAGTTGTTTTATTATTTTGTATACTACAGAGTTTTTTTTTATTTATACAAAGTTAATTTTAATAAACCTTACAATACACATGGATCACATGGAGCCCTAATACTTTATATAGAAAGAGTTACGACTAAGGTTACAAATACAGTATTTTGTTTACCAGATCGGAGAGAGATACCAGGTTCTCTCCTCTAGGTTACTTTTTCCTGAGTCCCTTATCGACGAATTGGTGTAAAGTCCAGATATCACACACCACACGATTAATTTAACTTGAACGTACTGTTGTAACTTATCACCTGTAGGCATCAACTCACACAAGTTCACTTTATACAAAGATACGTCATGTTGAATATTTTAAAATGTAGAACTCTGTTTTCATGGAGACGATCAATTATTATACCCTGTGTTTCACCCTAGATAAATCAAACTGATTATACATCCGAAACTAGTCTAGGAAACATTTTGAGTAAACTACTACGTGGTTAGCTGTAAATATATCAATTAATATATTACAAATAATAAAGAAGATAACGCCAAAAGTAAACACGTCCCATAACATAACAAACAATACAACGGCGTTAAATATTTATCAAAATGTTGGTGGATCTGTTAATTTTAAACCAGCAATAGATAACGGACAGTAATAAACAAAATGCATCAACGCTTTAAAAAAAATTAGAAATGGCTTTTTATATATGGTCCCAGAACATTTTTGTCTTGAATTTAATTTAAAGAGACTGTTCTGTTTAGTAAATATGTTGCAATATATTGCATTTTCATTGTGGTATGCATTTTAGTTAATAGTGGGTTCCTTTTAATTGAGAATACTGTTATATTTTGACTTCATGATTTTCAGTAGAATGTCTTAATAGCTTGAATTTGTCTTGGTATAAAACTTTAAACCTATGCTATGTCACGCAAACTGCCAATTGTAGAATAAAATCGGGCAGCATTGCTGCTTCCACAGCAGAATTTATAATTGTGCATGTTCTACATCAGATTCGTACAAAAGATTTACATCCATTTCTTCTATTGTTAGTTTTTATCTTATATTATTGGTTGTATAAGAGTAAGACTATGGCTAATCGTATTACATTACATGTTTAATTTAATTATCGGAAGATTTTAATATTTGTTGTAACGATTTCTACAATTTAAACTATGCAATAATAACGGTGGAAATGTTATAGAAATTTGAAGCTAATGGTTATGGAGCTATTTTTTTTACTCCATTTGTTACAATTTTTTATGAAATCTATAGCACAAAATCTTGTACATTACTAGTTTAAAGGATTTCTAAACCAAATGTAATATGAAAACCCCAGTTAAAAAGAGTGCTTCACTGAAAGGTGTCTACAATTAATTGTTATGTTTTAATGTAATTATAATATTTTAATCATTACTGCGTTTCCGGTAGTGATAAGTAAGATGCGCAAATGTAGAAATTACATGCAGTTAATACACAGTAAAAAAGTGAGTAATTGAATTTATCTGCAGACCAACACGTCATAAAAAATGTATGAGTTGCTACAGTCTAAACTCAAGGGCTTATTAGTAACTCAAGGTATTATGTAACATCAACTTTTATGCGATATCTGTATGGGTTAATTTAAATACAGTATGTGATTTTTAACTTACCAATTTTAAGAATTTTAAAAAATTGCAGAGGCTCAGCCGTGGTGTCAGGGTCACTATTACAAAGAAGAGCGAGCACTGCTTACTTAAGCGTTTATATATAAAACTTAAGGATTAAAATATAATACCATTTATTAAGTTAGGTCATCAATTCTTTTATTATTTTAATAAGACCTTTTGCAACTCTGTAGAAATAAGCTGTTTTGCATGTAAATATTTTGAAATAATAAGCTTGCTTTTTTGTTTGAATAGTCATAATTACCTCCCATTATAATTATACAACTATTTCATTATTATGTCCATTTTAATGAACTATTTTGAAGCTTGAAAACATAATTCATCGACCTTTTATAATACTTCAGCATGAGTCGAAACACCAGTTTAGTCCAAAGATCTGTTCAGAAGCTAGGTGTTTAGTCGTAACTTCGCAAATCGTACTTTTCCCTCGTTTGTAATTCCCAAAATGTTCTTTAAAGTACTGCATTATTTTAAACTTGTTCTAGGTAAATAGCACTAGGTATTTATGAAAATGTATGCAATTGATTTTTATTTCGGTAATAACTGTGATTAATGCACGGCAAACTTATGAATCACAATCAGAATGTTTCAGTTTAAATAGCTGGGGGGAAGTAAGGATTATGGTTTATAGTATGGAATTTATTCTTCTATTTTGAGGATTTTGGAGTTGAGTGCTCGTTTTTTTTTTTTTTTTTTTTCTAAAATTGTTATTTACTAAAAAAAGGTTCAATTTAAAAATATTGAAGGTGCCTAGACAATGAAAAGTAACGTAGAAATATAACTATTACAGTAACGATGAATTTGAACTGAATAATTAAAAGTTTGTCTGGCTTAGGGAGACTCTCTGCTCAAGAGTGTGGAGGCTCACAAGCAAAGATAACATATTTCCTCATTTTACTGATTACTAGCTTCACGGTACAGTAAATATCTCTGCTTCACCGACTATCTCCATGTCATATACGATGAAATAAGACTGTAAATTAACGGATTCACACCATTATACTAGATAATTTTCACAAGTTTTTAATATTATGTCTATATTATTTTACACTGAAAACACACGTATTCGTTGGGTATAAAGATTGATGTATTAATTCATGTTGTTCACAAGCAGTAGCTAGTGAGTTTATAATAAACTGTAGTTAGTATACGCTTTTGTTCACACGGTTTAATGTTTTGCATTATTGTATTCATTTATATTTATTTTTATTGGTTATTATAATTTAAGTTTTCAAGGGTTTATTATTTTATCACGAAACACATTTATTAGTTTGGTTTTAAACAGTTATGTATTAATTTGTTGTCTTCACAACCATTAGGTAGTCAATTTAATATACCAAAATTGATGTTATTTGCAAACGGTGTTATTTAGAAAGTTTTAATTTTTTACATTATTTTAGTAAAATAATTTAGTAAATTTTAATTTTAATGAATATTATATACATATAAAACATATAAAGAGAAGTATAAATTTAACTCCATAACTTATTTTTTTATGATAGGTTGTTTCAGACCACCTGTGCATTATCTATAACAGCAAAAAAATTAAGCTGCAAAAATTCTTTTTAACTGATAACCGCAGTTTTGACAAAGAATTCAGTAACAAAATTATCAAGCCGGAAAATATGGCCCAAAAAGACTCTTTTTGGGGGGGTGGTAGCCGTTTTAGTACAAAAGTTTCAAATAGGAATATATATGTGTTACATGATTTTCTGTTTTAAAGGTATATGTAGGCAGAGCGTTTTTGGGGCTAAAAAATCAATATTATGGTTGTTGGTATGTTACAGGGTGTGACAAAATGTCTGTAACAGTAAAATTTACGTTTAATAGTAAATTCTAGTTTCAGCCCCCTTTTTCGACCTAAGTACACCAATTATTTTTTAAATAGGTCTATTATATACATCTTCAGGAAATATGAAGTGACCGAACTCTTTTCTTTCTTTTCTAATTTAACAAAATCTTGAAACATTTAGTAAACCTTAGCCACTTGTTCATCCGTAGCAATCTATAATGTACGAACATTGATATTTGAGTACTTTTACGTAGGCTGAGGGAGTGTATCATATCCACATAATGTACTTTGATGTATCCTGAGAGAGAATTCCATATCCACAATCGATATCTTGATGAAATATAAATGGGTATATGCGATATAACGTTAGCTAATAACTACCGTATTTGTAATTAGATCCAGATTAAAGTTGGAGCAAATACAGTAGAACATAGCTTGTGTGAGTTTTTAAACAACGGTATTTAATTAAAAATTTTTAAATGACGGAAACCCTTATTAAAAAAAATACTTTAATTATAATATTTAATAATAGTTCCAAATCAATTTCAAGAAGGCGACCGTTCAAATTTTGGGAAAAATAAATTATATATCTGGACTAAAACCTAAGATAGCGAGGGACTTTGCGTGAGTACATGTTTAGACATTTACTTCCTGGATGACATTTGCTTCAAAAATTCCAATGCACAGATATAATTACGTAAATGTATTTATGTCAATGGCTGCATAGTGTTTTTAATAAAATATATGCAGTAATAACAAAAGAAATATCCGGTAATTTTACATTTATAAATATTAGCTTTGCTAATTGTGCTAATATATTTTTAAGACTCTTGAATAATTACCATATACACTTATAATAGGATAGATAATTTTGTGCTATCGAAGACTCAAGCGCTGCACACGTTTAAAATGCAGACAACAACGTAGGTTGGAGATTGTTTAAAAATGCCGAATTCCATGCAAACAATTTTTTTACTATATGAAGTTTAAATATTTATGTTATAATATTGAAGTGGTTAAAAGTTTGGCTTAATATAAAAGATATTATAAGAATTATAGACATAGTATTGTATATTAATTATAAAAAAAGTGTCAGCTTTGCTGTCATATATTGTGTACTGTCTAGATTGTACGTAGACTATGATTAATCTTATAGTGTGCATGGAAATATGTATTGAATAATTTATATTGTTATTTAACTTTCCGGATTTTCAAACCCGCATAGACTATTATTGTGAGACAGAAACTAATACACTTATACACTCAAGAGAACCCCAAAATAGAAATTACAAATACCTTCAAGTTAAATCACTGCAATTTTACAATACTTTCATCTGTAATAAATATATAATAGGGAATGAGATTGAAAAACAATAGTGTATTTCTTTATCAGTGAAGTATGAATTTATTTGTATGATTATAAGTATAATTATTTGGTTCATTTATGGTAGTGAGTCACATTTATATTACAATCTAATTAACCAATTTATTACTAACGTCAGGAGTAATTGTAATTATATTAAGATTATGAACTATTCTCTGTAAACATATACTAAGCCAATTAATATTAGTATGCCATTCTGAAAAACAGTTTTAACCAAATTACCTTAAATATTTTAAGTATAACAATACATTACCTAGTGCATGTGTCGTGTGTGTTTTAGTGTAAGTGGGGCGACCTCCTGCCGCATTGGCCGCATCGCCCTGTAACAATCAGAAAAGACAGCATATAATAATGTATCATATTAAACCATGTAGTTCCCAAAATCAATGTAAATACAAAAATATATCTTAATTAAATGAATATTATTGAAATTAAATATATTCATGGAACAAATATGTAAACTTAAGTCTAATATAAGCACATAAATTAAGTATACCTTAATGTGTTGTGTGGTGGTGGAGAATTATTGCAGTAGTTATATGTAGTTCTACACGCACGCAGACTTTCACACTTTTCCATTCAATCATCATTCATACTTTGTGTGTTTTTGCAACACACGTGGGGAAGTGTTACGTGAAAGTGTCGCAGAGAGGGACGTCAAGCCAACGCAGGACCGAGGCCACCTGAAAATAATCAGAACAAAACTCTCGAATCACAAATATGACACCAATCGGTAGGTTGCTTTATTTATAATACCTTATAAAAGAGTGTTGACTAAGACTGTAGTTTCAGAATGGCATTAAATTTACACCTGAAATGTCCCAAATACTTACGGTACTGTGTCATCTCGCATTGAGGATTAATATAGCATTCTGAAAACATGATTTAAAATTAATAATCAAAACTTAATAAGTATATTATCAAAATAATACTTAGTATAGACAAAATTGTAGTGGTTTATATATAAGTTTCGGTAGCCAAGCGGAGTTAGAGATAGCATAGATTAAAATTCTGTCTTTTACCGTAGCACTGAAAGTTAATAATTAATATATATGATACTAAAAATAAGGGGGAAAGCTTTTTTTTAAAGTGTAATGAAAGTATAATTTATAGACAACATAAACTATTATAGTTTGATAACAACATCGAGGCACACATCTAAACCTAAGTAAAATTCATTTTACGGTAATCAAGATATTGTTTCCAATGTAGATTTAAACCATATTGAAACGCAATATCGTAAATTCAAATGAAAAACAATAATTTAGTAAATGTTGTAGGTTTATATGGTTGTTTAGATTTTAAATGTGTTAATGTTACAATTCAAAATCCTCAGGTTCACATCGTTCCGTGAACTATTTTTAAAAGGTTACGTTTTCTAATAGCTTAAGTGATAGCAATCGTCAAAGATTTTGTTGAAGTAAATAGCCTTACATGCTATTTACTTTAACAACAGTTTTTTTCTTCTTTATAATTCTGATTTATTAAAAACACGTGACCGGTTATTCATAGCCGCAAAAATGTTAAGGTTTGGTCAGTGTAGTCCCTGGGAAAACACATATAGGTCAGTTCCAATTTACCAGCTATTGGATAAGTTTTTTTAAGTGATGCTACTTTTAAATTGACTGGTCTTATTCATAATGATGCAAGTACCACATTTATTATTATATGGTTTACAGCTAAAAGATAAACTCTGAGAATCTGTTCTAATATATATGTATGTTATATTAGAATATATTTTATTTCCATATATATATATATATATATATAATATATATATATATATATATATATATATATATATATATATATATATATATATATATATATATATTTATATACAAACATATATTGGGCCGCCAATAAACCATACTCAACCATGGCGCCGTAAATATAATTCGTTCAAACCGGAAGTGCTCATACTACACTTCCTAATTTCTACAATACGAGCCATTCATAATTCGAGTCACATCTGAAGCTTTTAACAAAGAAAAATAAAATAATATATACATACAATGTCCCTACTTCTGTATCTAAATTACATATTATCATTTATTTTAATTTATTATAAGTGGGTTAACAGCAAAACTAAGGATTTCGACTTAAGGATTCCTCCACACAGGTCTAAAAATAGCTACTGAAAGTGCTATTTATAAAATATCGTGGAATGGTGTTATTTCACGTGTACTTATGAACCCTGTTTCACACTCAGACTTCAGGATCCTAAAATTCCGCTATTTGATCTTAAATCTAAATTTTTCAGGAGATTGGAATATCTTTTCGTGATTATCACTTATCTCAGAAGTGTTTAGAATCTCACTTAAACAAAAAATGGCCGCGGTTTCCCTCTTTTCAACAAGAAATTGCGTTTGGGTCAGTGGGTATGTACTTGCGCTACTTGTGTAATGATTAACTGTCAAAAAAGTCTAAACAAGTTTAAAATTTGTAAACTTTGATTTTAGAAATTTATTATCGGCTAAGTTCGTTGGAAACCTTGCCATTTCGTTTCAATGTGGTGGTTATTAATACTTTTAAAATACCTCACAAGTCCGTTATTTATGAAGCAAGAGGATAAATAGAATTGTTCTGGAATGGTTATAACATTTTTCAACATTTTTATAAAACAATGTTTGGTACCTTAAATGGTTTTTAAGTTATTGATAACATTTAAATCCTATTATAACTTTTATATCCTCTTGAACGGGTGAAAATTTACATTTTAAATATCTTCACTATTTTTTAGCCATCAAGGTACGTCCATCTTTTCAATATGGCAGTCATTTAAACTTTTAAGGAATCCACAAATCCGTTATTTATTAACCAAGAGAACGAAACAACAGGTGATCTGAAATGTATAAAAGATTTACTGAATATTTTATAATAAACCATGTTTTTGGTATCTTGAATGGTTTTCGAGATATTGTTTTTTATTTATAAATCCCATGAGAATAAATTAAGAATATTTCAGTCGTCACAAAACCTACCTACTAAGAATTAGGTCGGAAGACCGACTACCCCAGGAGGTTTATTTACAGCCAATTTTCTGGAAGCCAAAGGCTTATAACGGGTTTTAGGGTTACTCTTATCTAAGTCAGATATCACAACATATATGTTGTATGTCAACTCCATTCATACTGACTTTAAACTTTACGTTTAATAAAACAAACATTAATTATTAAAAATGAACCGAAGAATACAGGTCAAAAAGGGTCGACTCAAAACAACTAACCACCAGTAAAATTTTATGTTTTGGAAATAATTATACATTTCATATCTAGAAATTTTTTTATAGCTTATATATTAGAATTAATTATTGTTATAATAGTAAGCGCGTGTATAGAAAGTAGCCTAGATAGTCAGGGTTTTTGAGTAAGCAGGTAGTCAGTGTTACAAATCATGAAATTAAATGTCGCTAAAGAAAACATGTTAAACAATATTGGGACTAGAGTCAGTAGGTAACCAGGGTTAAAACTCATTACAGTAAACGTTTCTGTACACTTTCCATCTTATTTCGGCAGACCGGAAGAGAGCGGGAAAGGAGAAGCGGGCGGCTAAAGTGATGAGAACTGTTGGGAGGCACCTTTCTCAAGATGACACCATCAAGACAAAATTAGGTCAAAAGTAGGTTTGTCCTCAGACGGTTCTTATAAGACCGGCCGCTGGTAGGACTTTTGCGGACCTGTTAAAGGAGATTCAGATGACTCTGGCACTGAAGTGCGGACCATCAGGCAGACAAGAACAGGATGTGTCTTGTTGGAACTTGGCAGGAAAATCACAAATCGTGATTCAGTGCTGCACTGAAGGATACGATCGGGGCAAGCGAAACCATTCGAAGTCTAGAGTCGATTGTGCCTTTAGAAATCCGCGACCTCGCCTGAATATAGTGCACCTAGTGGAGCGCGAACCTAGCAGGATATAAAAGTTGGTTGTACAATTGCAGAATCTGTAGGTTGGAGATAACGAAGTGCTTCCGGTTCTTCCGTTTCGGCCACGTCCAGTGGACTGCAGAGGGCTCGCAACTCGTCTGGGCAAAAATCGACGCTGTCACAATAAGCGAGCAGTATTGATTCCGCGATATCATAGGCACCGTTTGAACGTGGTCGTTAAAAGCCACGGTGCCAGCCGGGGGTTCGCTTGAGTGAGTAGCGGGTGTCTCTCGTCAGATACTATTTCACAGCCAATGAAAGTGTCGTCGATTTCCTGGACGTACTATACCCCTCGGGGGACATTTGAGTATCGCCGGCGATTTTAACGCAAAGGCAGTCGAATGGGAAATGCAAGTGATGAGAGTGGGTCTCGTGATTGCCATAGGCCAACGTCACCGGATAACATTGTACGGCAAATTGTCTCTGACAGGCAATAGTACGTTTACTTATCCGCTGAACACCAAGAAATTAGAAGAACGGTATTACAGTGTTGTCCAACCGATGGCCTGATACTGTAGGAGCCCTCTGTACGCTTAAGGAGGCAATCTCTTGAAGTAATGCAGAAAGCAACCCCGAGAGGTAGGATTTGGGATTGAGTGGGAGTTGGTAAGAGTCCTACTCACCAGCAATTTCACTGGAGGTGCATTATCATTTCTTCATTAATAAAGAAATATCATGCCTATAGGACGCAGATTAGTCAGTCAGATTATTTAAGTAGGTAAAACGTGTTGCAAATTACAGTTCTAAAAAACAAAAGAAATCAGGTTAACAAGTCAGAAGAATAATAGAGTGGGTAGGTTTGCAGTGTTTCTTATCACTACAGTAAACGCGAATGTATCAAACAGACTAGACAATTAAGGGACTTGCATGCGTAGGTAACCATTATTACAATTATTATAACAGTAAGCGTACCTATAGGACGCAGGCCAGGGTGTTGAGTCAAAATATAATAATTGTGTTGTAAATTAAAATTACCGTAAAAAGTTAAAATAACATATAAACAGTCAAGGGACAAGTGTCATTAGGTAATCAGCGGTAAAATAATTGCAATAAATGCGAAAGTAAAAATATACTAGACAGCTATTGTACTAGAGTCTGTAACAGTGTTACTGTTCCTTTTGTTCCGCTTGACCGTACGAAGGAGTCTAGACAGTCAGGGTACTAGAGTCCGCAGTCATCACGGTTACAAATTATCACAGTAAAACTCCCTACATTTAAGAGGTATAAACGACAGGGGCCTAGGGTCCATGTGTAATATCACTGATACAGATCATAACAGTAGACGCGACTTTAGAAAACAGACGAGTCAGTCAAGCGACTAGAGTCCGTTGGTAACCATTATTGCAAACTAATGTAATAGTAAGCGTGCCTATTGGACGTAGGGTCATCCTGTGTATTTAAGTCAGTAGGTGATCAGGCATAACAAATTATTACAGTAAACACGCCTATAGAAAACAGGCTAGAGATTCAGAAAACTAGAGTTAGTATCTTATCAAAGTAGGAATTAATGAACCTATAACATGCAGATATTACAATTTTATACATTTGAGGTTTAAAATGTAGGATACACCATTAAAGTGAACACAGTTTAGAACTCTTTTTGTCAGTTTAATCGGTGAATTAAAAGCACTCAGTAATAGCGTTATCGTAACTAAAATCTACGCATTCCTATTCACACCACGTCAAGATGTTCAGTTAGATGTTGTTAAAACTAGTTCCATTAAATTGTGCCTCCGCAAAATATATTAACCATGTTGCAAAGATTTGTCTGACATGCGCATATACACCTCGCTTTCGCATTACCTTTCCTTGCAAATCCTATAGTATTAATCTCAGAATTCCTATGAAATCATTCCAATTACCAGATAAGGAGTCAAAACTTACATTAGTTTTAGATTGCACATAATTTCACCATACACGAAACTAAAAATCTGATACCCGCAACGCATTTCTGGATAGAGAAATCCAGTAAAATTAGCCTGGTAACTCTGCAAGCTAGTTGTAACGCCAATCCTCCCAAATTTATAGGTCCCGACTTGTTCAGTGGAGAAGGGTGTGGGTTAAGTTCACTGAGATCTACTCCTACTGTAATGTCACTAGCTAAGCTCTGGTGGAATGCAAGGGTATTTAATAATACTTTTAAGGGCGCCACCCCATTTGTAGTTATGTAGATGAATCTGTAGGACGACAATGGGGAATCAATTCTACGGCCCAGGTGGACAGTGTCTCAACAGTAAGGCAGATCAAGCTCAAGGAAAGTACACTATTGACTATTCATGCTTATCCGATTATTAATAGATATAGACACACATACTTAATGACTGAAAGCCTACCGATTGCCATTCAATACCCAATACCCACTGTGATACTGTTAACTGTAAGTAATGATCATGTGATTCCAGAATTATGATAAAGAGTCAGGGTTATCTGACATTCCTTGTTATGTGTATTTAAACATAGCAATCAATACTTACTTACATCAATACATACTTTATACTTAGCAATCCAATTGAAATTCGCATTCTAATATGCTAATTCAGTTTTACTGGTTCAGTGAAATTAATTAAAAAGAAAGGTAAATTAGAAAACCAAACAATGTAATTAAGTGAAGGCAATTTTATTATATCGCAAGATATACTAGCACCTTCAAAATGATGACAAATTCTAAACCTATTATTTAATTGATAGAGACACAAAATATTTCAAAATTTGTCAAAGTGATACCAATATTTGGCAATTACTATCGTAATACATAACTAGAATTTACCAAGAAAACTGGCTTAAGATTACACTACAAGAGAATGATATATTAATACCCAAATACATCAAAAGAATAATTGCAGGTGGCCACCATGCTGAAATTGTTTATTATTATATTTAACAAGAACACACAACACATTGAAAATACGGTACAACTTAAGTACTAATCATTATAGTAGCCTAAATGTATAGTAAAGCTCTTCAATAACACATAAGAGTCCAAATCCTTGGTATAATCATTCCAGATGTCCAATTGGATATCTCCTAATGGAAGCGCGGCGCGAATTATCCGTAGGCCTATGCCTACACGTTCCACGGGTAGTTCCACTGAAAAGTCTATGATTTTATTGGCTAGCCAATGTTTAATTAAACGGTACAGAATTGTCCCAAACAAAATTATTCATAGAGTGTCAGACTTATCGGTCGAGGAATGCGTGGTCGATCCCGCAACAATGCAGTGGCAGTCCACGGTAGGGAGGCTCGTGGTAGCCCTGTGTCCGGTCAGTTGGCCGTGGCAGGGCGCGGGGCGTCCAGGGGCGGTGCGCGTCCGTGCAGGCGCTCTGACAGAGCGGCAGTGATGGTGACCGTTCCAGGGCCGGTTGTAGCCGTAGCTGAAACCCTACAAAATTCCTATCTTAATAGCATCACATAGGCTTAATAGGGCTTAATATACATATAAACATATACATATACATACATAATTACAGAAAATACCTATTCTGTTGTGACTTGACATACAATACATACAGTACATATTCCAAACAAAATTTTCGCTTATCGACATAAATTTATTTATCGCCATATTAATCTTTACAAAATAACTACTTACTGGCTGAGATAGTCTAGTTTCAACTATTTTGGACAATAGACATAAATTTTAAGCCAGCAAACATAAAATTTACAAACATTAAGTTGTTCACAGATAGCTAGTTACAATTTCCCTGTTTAGAACATAATACAAAAGAAATAGTGACTGTACGTTTTAAAGATAAAATTTTATACAATTTACTAACCAAAACTACACAAATTATTTACATACCATTTATTATCTGCAACTTTTATTCCAAGGACTATTTTAATCCTGCACTTAGTTTTTTCCCAAATTTGTAATGACAGATAAATCAGAATATTGCCTTAACATAATAATAATTAGGATACTATTAATGCCAGTATAAAAGAAATGACTGGAGTGCTATAGGCCCAATTCATTAAATTTACTTAAAAATAAACTTTTGCAAATGGCCTATTAATGAATGTCGAGGCATGAATAGTCAACCAATTTCAAATATCATTAATTGCCAATAAGTTAATATCACCATGAATTTTCACTGTACATTACATAGTTACAAAATCATGATACAATATCATACCTCTTAATAAAATCCACAGGGTTTTTAAATAGCCAGAGAAGAGGGTTCCTGACGAACTTTACATCAACGGAGTCTAACGCCAACTGCCTGTAGAAAAATGTCGTACATCCTGACTGTAACTCTCGTGTACAAAACTTGTGGGGTCCATAGTTCAATTGGGGAAAGTACGGGTGGCAACGTTTTTTAGCGGTTGGAATTTAATTGCTCCTTCAGTACAAGATAGGCAAATGCAAGTCTGGAATGTCACGGAAATGCAGGGTTGTTGAAGGCGTCCCTCATAGCTAAACATAGCTAAATTACGATCGATTGATCAGACCGATGACCCCAAAAGTATTTTTCACGTAACGATGACGTTACATAGTCCTTAAAGATAGTCATGTCTTTATACCCCTACAATCGTACAGTAAACGCGGCTAGAGAAAACAAACAAATTCGGGGACTAGAGGCAATATGCTAAACAGTCAGTGCATCAGAGTTAGTAGGTTATAGTATTACAAATCATGACATTAAAAATAATCTTGCCCTAGCGGCACTGTGCTCTTTCTAGACACTAACGATCACGTATTTGTTTGTTTTTCCTCTAGACTGCAGTTTTGTGCCCTCGTGCATTATTATAACCAATTATTCTGTTTCGATTCGTTATGTTTGTACATTGGAACAACAACTAATAGCTTCTTTTGTTATTGTTTACATTTTGTCACATGATCAATTTATGTCCCTTCAATGTTCTGCTTACATACTATGTATCGTGTTCTAAATCTTTAGTGTTTATAGTTTTTGAATGAGTTTAGTTCTTCCGCGACCTCATGGAACAAGACAATTTTCGTGCATCATAACTAGAAATATAAAATGTAAATTAAATTGTAAAAAATGTAAAAGTGAAATATTAACTGTAAATAAATGATCATAGTTTGTATTGTAAATCGTTTATTTTAATTATAATTTTAATAATAAAAATTTTATTAAACAAACAGTTTTATCTTATTTTCCAGACAACTAATTCAGGAGCTTGTTATAAAATCATCAAAAAGTGAAAAAATGAAATTTATTTTGGATTATTTTATTATTATGATTTATATTTAAGTAATCCAAGAAAACCTAGTATTCCATGTAAAAACCATTGTGCTGTTTTGAATTAAAAATTAATAAAACAGATAAACAATATAAGTAATAGAATATTGACAGTTACTTTTGATTTTATGTTTTCCTTAATAAAAAAAATTAAATACGTATTAAAAATGAAGTAAAAATTTATTTAGAGAAAGCAACAAACACTATTGTAGAGCAACCAAACAGACTATAATGTCCTGAAGAATTTACTAATTTATCTGTAACCAAATTCATTGTATTAATATTTTTGTAAACGCGTGCATTTTTTGCCTGAATCAGTTCAAACATTCAGTCCTAGAGAGGCTAGATTAATTGCTTCCTCAATGGGCTAAATAATTTTTATCTGTAATAAACAACATCAAGCTCAAGATTGTGTATGATGTTGCATGTGATGTTGCTGAGTGTTAGTGAACGTTTTTATAATGGTCTTATGAGCAATAATTATAAAACAGCAGAATAAATAACTTAGCAACACGAGTACCTAATAACATCAGCCATAAACTTGAAATTTTACATGTAACTTCAGCGAAGCCTGTCGCTAGACACGTGGTGTGGTGTACTCCATTCTCGTCTGAAGGAAGTCTACGCCCTTCAAAGGTAACTAGACTCAGTTTTATGCTACTAGCACTAACACTAAAGCGACTATGTGTTTAGTTTTATATTTTAGCGACTTTTATATTCTCCATTGCATAATCCACTTTCCAAACTGTATACAAAGATTGCTATAAAATGTGTTACTTTGTTCCAGTATGTAAGCACTAATACTTTAACATTACATTATTATTAACATTGCGTTGTGAGAAATTAGCTGTACTTCCTTTTATTTCAAGATATCTAATCATTACTTCAAAGCAAGGATGGTTTTCCAGTTTTAGAAAATAATACCTCCAAACCAGTTAGACTGATTGTGTTGGCAGAACTGGCTAATATTTAATGTCCAATCCAGTAAAGATCCCACATTGCATTGTGACGTTTGCATATTAAATAAATCCACCGCCACATTCCCGACAAAGAGTTCAATGTTGTTCATTCTTTATATTACTCTTGGATGTGTATTACTTTATTGTTGTGTTGTGTACATTTAATAACTGCCTTTGTGTGGGTTTTTTTAATAATGTTGCTGATTTATACCCACCCTTCACCGACTATCTAGTTTACTAATTTTCAGTAAACGATCTGTCAATTTGGGAAAGGTTTTTGTGTTTGTGGATTTCAGTTCATTGCAAAGAGGAAATACGTGTGTGTATATATAACAAAAAGAGAAGTTTCATATCGAATAATGACTATCGTATTGTGAACTAGATATAAAATATGAAAACAGAATAACTATAGTTCCATACCATTAGAAGTAACCTTACACAGGTTTATTTCTCCAGTTAAACAAGTATAGAAAAGAAGTTTTCTGACAATATGAAAATCACATTTATTACAAAAACTAGTTATTCAGCTTATATACTGAACAATGTTCTGCAAAAATATTGTAGTGAGTTTGCTAGAAATAAGTAGGTATGTAGCAACTTATGCCTTAAAGCATCAATTTTATTCTATAACACTATTAATTAGATGCCAGTTTGTACTGATAAATTTTAAATTGGCCCCGTACAGTATGAAAACTATAATTCCACTCTATTGTCATTTCTTTACTCTATGAATGTTGATGGTGCGTTCAACGTTTATACAACACAACCTTTTAGTCTTACTTATTGGTAACGATTATGCTATGCATACTCTTGCATTGTTGTTATTTGTATTGTTGTTTGGTTGAGAATACATGTAATTATCTTGTTAATTTGGATATCTGTAAACAATCTTTTATTTTTCTACAAACTTGTAAAAAACGATAATGCAAGTTAGCTATATTTTGGATGACAGTAACATTTCCCTGTGAAGTTACACTTTCTATTGAGATATATCACAACTTCAAAATACATGTGACATTTTAATTATTAGTTTTAAGATTAAAAAATTTATTTTGTTAAAATTAACATTCAACCGCATCGAGCAGGAACCCCTGAGGACAACTAGACAATTAGCGAGACCGCTGAAATGTAAACGCCGCTTTCCATATTCTTCCTGTTGTGCCAGACACACGTATTTCTCTGAAACCGTGACCAATCCTTAGGTATGAGATCACGTGATTCTTAACAGTAGTCACGTATTTCACTGTAATGTACATACATTACGAGGGAAGTTTACAGTTCTTAATCGCTTAAAAACTACTGGAGTCACGTTGCTTTTAAAAAAAAATGTCATCTTGCAGTCATTTTTGAAATTGTTCTACTCTTATGGTATTTTACAAATTATTAAAACCTATATACCGTTTCTAATAAATTAAAATAAAATATTGCGTTCGTAACTGAACATCTTTAAATGTTCTATACTTATAGTTACATACCCACTTCCGGCACAAGCGTGGTGATTTTCGTGAAACAAATTGGGCTTTTTCAATCAAGAAGAATTTATTTTGTGTAAATTAATAGTAATTATTAATCCAAGAACATAATGTGTATATTATACTACCGTATTTTATAGTAAATTGTAATTTGTAAATTTAACCCATTCTTTTTTGTATTAATTTCCGTGTGAAATAACACGTGCTTGCTTAAACCATCGGTGAAGTAAATATTATGTTATTAATTAATGCCTCGGCTTGATGTTAATTAATTTGTGGTTGTTTTAGGCCGGTCGCGGTCAAGGATATCGTGGTGTCAAGTTTTTGTGGTGGCAAGACTTCACAGTCATCAGCACCTGTTAAGCCAAAATTCACGGTCCAGTTAAAGGTAATTATTATTATTAGGAAAGGTATTACACAAGATTGCAGTGTTGTGAAAAAAATTTCCAGGGCTTAGGACGATTAGATCATGTTTGTAAAGGCTATCTAAGTTTAAAGTTAGTCAGAGTTGTTTGTAAGGTAAGATGTCGGTATCTTACTTCAGAGTGTAATAATAAATCAGAACTATCAACCCTTAAAGACTAAGATTTATATATTATTACACCCCTTGTACTACAGTATGCCTGCCTTACGTGGTATAAATGAGCTTGTCACTCTATCCTGGGTCATACTTCAAACAGAGTGTTATGTCTCACTCGAAAACATATCCTGAATCTCTCCATATGATTGCTGACATTCTGAGCGACAGACTGCTTGTTTTTATAAATATATAGTGATGATAATATACGTTGCTATGTTATTATTGAACTCTCAATTTGAAAAGATCATTCACTCACGGGTAACAAGTTGGCAATACAACAGCCAAACTATTGTAAATATCGCACTCCTTCGATGGTAATAGCTCACCCAGGATGGGTTAATTAGCCGATATTTCGACCTGTTAGTTTACATACCTGGCACAAATTTTATAGATAACTATTCAGTGTTCTAAGTGATTGTGTTGAAAATGTTAAAGAGAAATAATAATTGGATTACAAAAGTTTGCGCGTAGTATTCAAATAACTTAAAATAAATGAATTCCAACAAATAAAAGATAGAGGTTTATGTTCTTTTTGTAGCTTTTTGCTCGCCTTTGCCTTAAGTAACAGTCTGCGAGGTTTAATATACTTGAGTGTGACTTGCAAACTTTACTCTGGCTTTTGGACGCTTCCATCGAGAGATGGAGAGAGAACTTTTTTTACTCGTATTTCATTAAAGTAGAATTGTTGCACGACTTGTGGTGTGGAAGGCTATTAATCCATGGGACTGGCAAAAGGTTTTTCATCTCTGTCTGTTCACAGTATACATCGAAAACTAATCAATATAATTGAAGTTTAGCTCTAAACCTTCATTTCTATTTAGTTTGACGATGTGAATGAAATGTGAACTATTGTAATTTGGCTGAGTGCTAGAGCAGCCTAACAATCTGCAGGATATTTATTTAGAGAATGACCTGACTTATCCTTTTTTTAATTTAGCATGAAATCTCATTTATACACATTTATCTATGATGATAAATAATGTTACGGAGGATATGGTTGAGAGCTAGTTCAATGAAATATTCCGTGAATGAACTGATATTTAGACCTTATATTGTATATTTTGTTATAACTTCTCAGTACACGTATTGCTTATTTTAATTCCATTTGTAAATATATCATATCTCCTGTCTAACCTAGTTAGTAGGCCTATACCTTAAGTCGTCTATTTCCGTGCACCTTGAAATAAGAATGGTGTACATCGTTACAGACATATTTTTACATATTGCTATATGTATTACACATCATTATACATTACATATTCAAAGCAACAGCTACACTCAGAAATATTCTGTTTCTTCTAATCACTTATCTAGCGTTAGAGATTTTTTTATTTATTTTTATATTGATATTATATTTATTATATTATTTTTATCTTTATATTTATTTTTTTTACTATTTTTTATTTTTTAAGTCCACGCAGAACCTTGAAATTCAAGATCTTATAAGAAAACAAGTTTGCTACCATAGGTTACACAAACTCAGTGTATGGCACAACTCTACGTTAAACACTGCTTTACTTGGTATAAAAGAGTTAATCAACTCAAGAGTCTGGATGGGGGCCGGTACGCTTACTTCCAACCATTGTGCAAACAAAAACTTTTGAACGACTTTACTGTAAAACTGAAATTAAATTAAATTTGAACGAAATTTCCTGATCACATCCATAATCAATTTTGTTTTTTTTTATATTATTGAGAAATATATATACATAAATATATATATATATATATATAATTATATATATATATAATATATGGTTATATATAATACTAGCGGACCCGGCGCGCTTCGCTGCGCATTTCAATAAGTTTCCCGCGGCTTCGCACGCAATTTCCCGTTGAAAACAGTACACTATATTCACTTATTCATTTTCTATCACATTCTAAAACATTGCTGAGATAATTGATAGTCGTTCCTTCGTGAGCTTCTTGGGCGCATTATGAAGGTATGTACCACATTCCTGATACTTCTGTCAAAAAAAAAAAAACAACTAAGGTTGATTTTATAACATTCTTTATATTTGTAGCCAACGTAAGATAGTAATTATGATATCTGCATTGCTCTTCTGATCAAGCATGAGCATGGTTTATATTAAATAAATATTTGCAGTTAAAGGTGAATTTTTACGTCAAATTTGAAATTGTATTATCTGGATAGTAAAGTCTATGTTTAACAGTGATTGCAGAAACAGTTTTAAACAAAATTTGTCGTTTCTCTTAAGCTTACTCTATGCTTTAAAAACTATAAGTGTAGTAATTAAATTAATATATAAATATATTTTTTGTCGCATTATATATGTTTACAAAGAACAGCTGATTAAAAATTTGAAAAGACTCTTTCACTTAATAACATATGTTTGCTGCAATGCATTTCTTACGGGTATTTCTGTAAACCAGTGGGGCGGAATCCTGAATCGGGAAAGGGATAAAAAGTATCCTATAACCTTCTACAGATCAAGACGAACAAATTTAAAAAAAATTAGGCGAATCCGTCCAGCCGTTTGTGAGTGATGCTGTTACACACGAACAGTTTCATTTTTATATAATAGATATTGATATGTTTTATATATATATATATATATGTTTCTTTTTCAAGAAAAATTTAATTTTTTTATTATTTATTTGATAACTTTACTACATTTAAGACAAATAGGAAAATAAATTTTCATCTTAAAGGTAAGTGCTGCCCGAAAAATTTTGACAATTTTTTCTACTATCATGTTAAAAGGAACACTTTCAAATAAATTTATAATTATGATAGTTGTTTATATGCTAGTTAAACATGTCCTAAATAATCCATAAATGTTTTGAAGCTACAGGTCTGATAATTTTTTATTTATGAGGAAATCTGTAACTGAAATCAAAAGAAGAATTTAATATGCAAATACAAGAAAAACACTGGTATTATGAATTCATTTTCGGCATTTATTTTAATTACAGAAGATGCTCGTATATGTGTAAAAACATATATAGGATTGCTTGAAATTTCCATCCCTCCCTTTTTATTAAGAGGACACCCAAGACTGGTACTGCCTCAACACTACTGGTTAAAGCAGTTTTGAAACGTTTCCCTCTGTACCTTTTCTCTATTCTTTCATCTGGTTTTTCGGGATCAAGATCTTCTTGTTTGAAATCCTCCGTCTTGATGACGTCTTTAGGCTCGCAAAGCACTGTGGGCAGCAGCTGACAAATCAGGACGAGGACCCAGTCCGCCAGTGCTCTCAGATCTTTGCCGCAACTCTTCTGCAATTAGCCGCCCCGAGCTCTTCCAAGGTGGAATTCAAAGTCTGCAGGTAGATGTCGAGCAATTCCTCCTGATTTGTTTCTCGAACACCCTCGTCCGCACTAGTCCAGATGAAGTAGATGAGGTCAACTGCTGAAGATGAATACCTTGGGTACTGAAAGTCCACTAACTTCACAGCAACTGGTGTTCCAGAGCTGTTATATTTGAACATCATGTTTGTTCACCCACAAATCCCCGTGGTTGAGGACATTCACTGCCTGTTTTTGTAGGTTTAAATACCTTCACAAGGTACTTCCTCCCAGATCCCATCAACTTTGCTGAGCATCAAATCTCCATAGCTTTCATATCCTTTCATTTCTTTCAGAACATCACTTACTAAACCTCAAAGAAGTTTCAACCTATCCTTTCTCCTCCTTTTTAAAAGGACCTTCATCGTAGTACAACCTCTCTGAACCGGCTTCTTCAACAAGCTGTGAGTTTTCGTGTTGTAAAGATACGGAAGATGCGTGATATTTCCCTATGGACGTCATAACTAATTTGCAATGAGAAAAATCCAATTGTTTGGAATCTATCGGCCATTACGTAGCCATCTTCGTTCAAATCTTTCAACACCAACCTGATTCTGTCAGGGCAGTAGAAATCCTTGAGGCCAAATTTAAACTTTGCTCTTTTGTTCAACTGAGATAGTACATCGGCGTAAAACCTTTATTCTCTGTTAGAACAGATCAATTTTCTCCATGTATTCACTGAGAAACCCTTGAGAAACAGGTGTTTTAATTATTAGTGAGATAACGAGTTTGTCACCTGATTCCCCGACTGTGTACTGTACCTTTACTCTGAAAACGTAAGTTCCATAATTCTGGTCTAGAGGTAGAGCTAACTTTGCTGTAAAGCTGGTCACCGTCACCCTTGGTTTCCTGTTCTACCCCGTCTTGTGAGAACAGTTGCCAAATATGATTCATTCAGCCAAGATGGGACTTTAGGCTCTATTTTCCTGAAAAAAGTACAAATTTCATTAAGGCTGAACATGAAATGATTAAGTTCATGTATGCTTATTATAACACATATCGTAATTACTACAAAAGGTTAAGGCAATTAAACTTAGAACCACAGTTTACGGCACAATAATGCGAATATAGCATGTGTGACATATAGTTCAATGATTAATGATAATCTTTGAATGAATTAACTTATTTTTAAATTAATAAATGAACAAACAGGGTTTTAAAATGGAGATTAAGTTAGAAATTCTTAGGCCTAACACGATACTATTCTCTATTAAGAGGATTTATGTCAGTTCTAACCTTAAAAATGTTTCTTCTCAGACTGGTTATAAATCTAATCTTAAGAATAAAAAAGACAAGCTTTTGCCATGTGCTCCTTAGTGAGCTAGCTATATATGTGGTAATAACACGATCATGTGTGTAAACCACATGAAATTAGGATGATAAATACTCGTGGCTCCTTTGATTTGCACCAAGTTTGATAGCTAACAATTGTTTATACGTTTTCGCTCTCGGAATTCAAAACATCTTTTATGAAAGCACTTGTATTAACCTTGCAGAGTTGTAATTGTTTTTATCCGTTTTACTTTATTTTTTTTTAAATTATTTGCCCCTTTTTTCACCATTATTCTGCTCATCTTTAGAGGCAACCAGCCAGTTATCTTATATAAAACATAATAGTGGAGGGGGAGTCGATACAGTACAAGGTGGCTGGTATTGATCAAAAGTGCTGCAGTTATAAACAGGGTTGGAATATACGATATCTCTAGCTCTGATCCTAATTGTGACGTGATATACCGTGTGGCCATCGTATGTCCCAACATAGTTTATATCGTTATGTACTGGTTCCAAAATGACTCAGAGTTTGTAGTAATACAATTTCATTTCTTGGTCAATATTGGTAACAAGGTATGAAAAAACATACAGGATGTAAATTAATTAGTCTACTGATACTGATTAGATATATTCCAAACGGTTTGAGATATTGATATAAAATCTTTCAACTTATCTATTAAAATCCTTTTTTGGGCTTTTTTATAGTGTAACAAACTTTACCCAACTTTTTAAAAGAGGGGTAGAGAGAGTTACTACCCTCCAACTGGCAGTCAATTTTTCCTGTAGTGGCGGCATGTTTTCGAGCCTCGTGCAAGGGTTTTTTTATAAAAATTTATTAAAAATATAAATTAAAAGTAATATATATAGAAGTATTATATTTGTGTGTTCAGAATTAAACATATAATAATATTAGTATTTAAATTTGGCCTTAAAAAAAATGTTGACTAAAAATTTTTTTTTCCATGAAATTCAAAATTTACATTTTTTTTTTTTTAATTTGGGGGGGACCCATACCTAGCAAACCAAGTTATAGTAAGACAACTATAAAAGTGAGATAGCCATTTTTGTGTCAAAATTTATTCTCGTTTCAGAAACACATAAGCATTATACAAATTTAATGAAACTATAATAACACTCTATAACAAAAAGCAGCGATGCGCATAAATTGTGAAAATAGGGGTGTAATATGTAAGAGTTTGCTAATAAAAGTTTTTACTAATACAGTTTTACTTCCAATACATGTTATATTGCATATTTTATTACTTCAGAATGAAGTAAACTATACAGCAGTAGTAAAATAAATTCCATAACTTTTTTTTTGAAGAGTCGAAAAAAGTTTTTCATTTTGTCATTACTCAAAACTTTTGCGAAAAATTTTCGAGAAATTTAATTTATTCTAAAATATATTTATTTGCACTACTGCAATATTTAAACAATTCACCACACACTAAACACAACACTAAATCACAAATAAACCTACTAAAACTTACTAATAAACACGACTCGTCACATGAACAACTCAGACGGCATTCGACAACATGGCGGTTCACATCTTTTACGTTCCAAACTACGAACTTGGTACGTTGCAACTACATATACAAAGAGGAATAAAACTATAGTATTCCTTAGGCTTTTTTTTTTTCCCGAATCCAATGGTGCATGATTCGAATCCGATACGTTGCCGGAATATACTGTAATGAGTGATTATGCAAAGGGAATGTTTGTTCATACAAAATTTTGATGAACAACAATCATAAATGGGTTGTGTTTAATCAAAATTTTGATGAACAAACAGTTGGAGGGTTAAAATTTTAAAATTGCAATCCCTATCTTGTGACATGTCATATTAAAGGTCTATTCAATAGAAATGCAATGGCACTAACAAAAACACTTCTGCGCCGTTTCTAGCAACAGTTATGGGCAAATAACACAAACAAATTATAATATGTAGGAAAATCCAATGTCTTTGCGCACGATCAACACAATGCTATGCGTGATATCTTTTAGGGGTTCTTTAAAGGGCCCAACCTATCCCTTATCGTAGTATCTAATGTTTTCACTCGTAAAAAAATACATTTATACTTTGGTCTTTATAGCAAACCGAGGTATTTGTTTGTTACGTTTTAACCGATGGAACTGAAATTTTTTACGTACGTTTATGTATTTTTCTAGATCGGGGTGAGCAAATTACAGCTAGTAATGAACAGCAAAACAGTAACGACTTTTCAATGAACCGAAGTGAAAATATAAGCACAGAAGTAGGCACTTTCTTACTATAGTAGGCTTCTCATTGTAACATATGTATTTGTATATATACAAATAAATTTTATTGGTATTAAACTGATTATATTGGCAAAAACCTTTTTAATAATTAAGGACAACCAAACCAAGTAATCATTATTCGGTTAAAAATATTCACCTAAATCTTAAGAGACCATTATATGACATGCAATTCAACACAACCAAAATAATTTGAAAAATTCCAAAAACTTAAAAGAATTAATTTACAGCCACATTTTCAAACTAAATAAAATCTGATGAATTAATTTATTGAACTGGAAACCTAAATGTTGTATTATAAGGAAAGTTGAAATGAGCTAATTTTAAAAATCTATGTATTTAAACTATCTAAATATAAAATTTATTCCCTATCCTATTTTTAATGAAACATACAAATTTAATATTCTACATAAAAGCTGAAGAAAAAAATCTGTGTGTGTGTGTGTGTGTGTGTCTGTGTGTGTGTGTGTGTGTGTGTGTGTGTGTGTGTGTGTGTTGTGTGTGTGTGTGGTGTGTGTGTGTGTGTGTGTGTGTGTGTGTGTGTGTGTGTGGCTGTGTGTGTGTGTGTGTGTGCAAAATAATAAATCAGAGACATTCAGTTTTAATTAAACGATGTGCTTAATACAGAAAATTTTTTTTAACTGCTGTAATGCGGTATCATCATTTCTCCACAAGCGTTCATTTTCAGGTAAAAGGTTAATCTTGTTTATAATAGGCCTTAATGACTATAAACTGATGCGCCGATTGCTGTAAAGAAATTGTTTAACAGTTGTAAATATATTTGGTTTGAAAGTAGTTTTTCATATTAATAAAAACCATCTATGATCTGTACTGTTTGTTACGAAACGACCATATACACATCTCTGTATTCTTCTCGTAGGCTACGATTTGCTCATTTCTTTCTTACCATGACTAATATATAATTATAAGCTACTCAGCTACTTGTCGTTTTTTCACTATCCTTCAGCCGTATTAATCTACGACCGGGCTAAGTTATTCAGTACTTAGTATGGAAAATCAAGTCATATTGAACTAAAATTTCTACATTACCACAATGAAAAATACTGTGATATTATCGGTTGTTTTGAATAAGCACGTTTGAGTTCCGAACAGTTTTGTTATCAAAAATTTCGATAAAAGCTCAAATTAACTGAACACGTTTTTGCACTATCATTTCTTAATGCTGAATTGGCCTTATTTGTGATGCTTTAAAACTTATCTTTTACTATAGTAAAATCAAGATAAGGCTTGATTAGTTTGATTTAAACATTTGAAAATCAATCAATGTTTTATGTATTAAATAAAACAATTTATTTAGAGTAAAACAATGGAGTGTGTAGAGTGAGAAACATGACAAAACAACTAATGTTGATTCTTTTATAATACTGTATTGGAAAATGTTCCGATTCTCTCGCTTTGAAATCACTACATCGTAAAAATAAGCAATTATTTCGTTCCCTTATTTTTCTTCTATTATTTTTAAACATTGTAAAAAATATATTTTTTGACCTGTCTACTTGTTTTTTGGGACATTGTGTATTAAATATCCAAAAACAAACATACCAATATACCTATATTCACAAGAACATGTACTAATATTCATCACAATATGAACTTTTAAAATAATGATCGGTAAGATAAGCTACCTGGCTACATTAAGCCAAGTAGCTTTCAAATAATAATTTCTTCATTCAAGCATATATATATATTATCATTACTGTGTGAAAAATTAACTATTCTCCAAATTAATGTATATTAAGAAAGTTACTTTCTACAACGCGAAGTTTTCTTACCAACTTTTTCTTAATGACAGCTAATTATCACCAAGCGTTATAATAATTATACGATTCAAGCTACGCGTTAGATTGTGAGCGAATTAATTACTAAATTTTTAACTCAAAAGATGATTTCTTTAAAATTAATTAGATTTTCATCCTCAAACGTTTAAACACAAAGGATACTATGGTGCTGTAACCTAACGGTGAAATATACAGCTGCTTCCAATCTCTATCGGCAACTGTGCAAAGCTTATTGCTACTTTAACACCTGGCGGCGATGAGTGTAACTAATTAGTCAAGTCTATAGACCATTCACCATTAAGGAGTTGCAAAACGATGACGGTATAATTGTATACTATCATACTTTATTTTATATCGATTTTAGCTTCCCTTTCTTGAGCAAATAATATTTTTACTCATATATATGAGTAATATACTCATATATAGACTAGATAAGAAAACAAATTTAGATATCTAATTATATCTAAGTTAAATATTACAGATTACATTTTAAATTGGCTTTTTTACATTCTGCAGACTCCTTTAATAATCAAAAACTAACCAGTAAATAATCAATAATAAATAAATAATCAATGTATTTGAAACATCTGTTTATCATTCTTAACTTAATATAGTCAATTACAGTAATTGCAGATTTAAATGCATTTTAAGGGCTATACATTTTTACCTGCATTTGATGATGTTATCATTGTTATGTGTATAGGGTGAATAAAAAGTACATGCAGTATACCTAAAATTGTTAAAAAATAATAAGTTATAAACAAAAGCGTTTTTATTTTAATTAGTTGGCATAAATTAATAATAAATAAATAAATAAGAGGGGATCGATAAGGATTTAGAATCGGAACTTCAACTTTAGTTTGATTATTCAAAAATAATAGAAATATAATAAGCCAAAATAATCGATTATTTTCATTATGTAATTAATTTATATTAAAAGTAATGAATCGAAATATATCCAATACAGGATCATCAAAGTATCATTTTTGTCATACTCCGCATAATCTATGTTAGTTGTGTAGATTTTACATTAAAACTTTTATTGTTTTTCAAAATGTTTATAAAAAAACTTATCAGATTATAACTCTGTTTTACTATAATAACAGCTTATTGCTGATTAAAGCATAAGAAACACTAAGTCAATCTCAAACAGTGATACTCCAACAAAGTGTTCAAATAATTTAGTGAATAAACAAAGTAATGGGAATAACTACTCAGAACACCAATGCAGTTATACCAAACCATTGGTAGTAACATTGTGCCAAAGAAGTTACATTTTGTTAATATAAATGGATTAATTAAGTGTTAAAGTAATTAATTGGAGTCGTTTTAACAAAGCTGTTATTATAGTAAAACCGAGTTAAGATCTGATTAGTTTTTGTATAAACATTTTGAAAAACATTCAAAGTTTTTAATATAAAATCTACACAACAAACATAGGTTATGCGGAGTATGACAAAAATGATACTTTGATGATCCTGTATTGGATATTTTTCGATTCATTACTTGTAATATAATTAATTACATAATGAAAATAATCCATTATTTTGGCTTATTATATTTCTATTATTTTAAATAATCAAACTCGAATTGAAGTTCCGATTCCAAAATCCTTATCGATCCCCTCATTATTTATTTAAATATGCTCATCTTTGCATTAATGAAGCAGCAGAGAAGAAGACCTACAACAAGACCATCGTTTTAGGAAGTCATCTAGGTCTCGGAATTACATATGACTAGAGTTTGCAAAGTTTAAAATGTACCGATTGTATTAAATTGTAATTCTGGAGTAACTGGATTACCGGTGGAAGGAGTAGGCCCAGAAGAATGATAAGGACTGGACAGTACAAAAGAGGCTTCTATCAGCGAGGCGCGCATCGCAGATGGGTGTGTTTTTGATAACGAAATTGAGAGGTGGGGTGAGGTAGACGTGCCGTACCTCTAGTCTAAGTTGATCGGAAGTAGTAGCAACGAGTTAAAGTCTTTGAAAGTGCTTAGAGTTATTTTTTGCTAATCGTCATCGAACCTACGGGTAAAGTGAACCTTTTAACAGTGAGTCCAGTCAATATTCATTCTTAATTATTTTAATTCATTTTGGGGAAAGGAATATTGTAAAAATTAAATTTAATGGGAATTTAGGATCTTGTTCTTTTGATCTGTGCAATATAACACTTGTTGGTGCTCACTGTATATAAAATTTTATGTAAAAATACTAAAAGAGATTTTGTGGTTGTGTCACAGATGCTTTCAGCAATATAATAAATTCTAACACTGAAAAGAACTAATAGGTAAAGTAAAGAGAAGAAAATTAGTAACAAAATAAAATTGAATTTTGAAGATAAATTAAAGTGAAGAATTGCCAGATCAGATTAGTGTGAAAGTTTTTGAATTATGAAAATTGAATAAAAGACAAGCTATAAGAACTGTGTACATTTAGAGTGACGAATATATTACAAGTTTGAATTTAAAAGTCATCAAGAAGTTTTTATTTTAATTTTAAAACCGGTAATTATTTTCAAGAAGAAGTTTTATTTTAGTTTGAACTTTATTTATTTCAGAAGATTTTCTTTTCCTTTTTAAACCTTCACAAAAATTTAAATTTAAAAGCTAACCCCTCATGTGCCAGTAAAACGGTAACAAATATTTGAATGTAAAACTAGTCTAATCATAAAATAATTGACTCATTAAACCAATGAGTATATTAATACAAGCAACTAGCAGAGGCTTAACGAAATGTGCGTTTGAAATGACATATCAAACGATTCTGTGGTATAAATACGGTCACTGGGAAGATATTCAAATAAACGCATCCATTTTGGAATAAATAAACTTCATTCATCCCAAACTGTGGCATTTATAATAATAATAATAAGTAGGATGAGCTACTTGGCTACATTAAGCTTTTAAATAAAACAAAAATACTCAAAATCTATAACATTATACGAGTATAATATTCTACTAACTGAAGTATAGAAACTTCATTAACATTATGTACTCTTAACTACGCCAAATGATCTTGTCAATTTCATTAGTAGCTACTAAATATCGCTATAACATTCACGCTATAAATAAAGTTGTGTGTGAAGTAACTCAAAAGTTAACTGTATCAAAATTAGTTTGATTTTATGTACAAACTCTAAACCCAATGTAAACTATATTGTTTTCACCTGACTGTGAAACGTAGAAGTGCCTTCAATATCTCGCAGCAACATCATAGCCTAATACTATTCAACCACCTAATTGTAGTTACTCTAACCAACTAATCGAATTTAAATACTGTACAATATAAACTTATGTCAAAAATATACGTTTCATTTATAAATTTCTTGTCATATGTCAACCAATATTTGATAGCGACTTCATCTTCCCTTAATTGATCCAGAAAATATGTTTATCGGCTAGAGGGATTAAGTTTCATATTTATATTATAAATATATTGGCTGAGCGCTAGCGAAGCATATCGCTTGTGGGGCGGGGAAATATAATTTTTTGTGTCATTCCTCTAGGCAGCTCTAAAACTAACTGACATATAGGCTTTACATTCTGCATGAAGTTTTATTTATATAATAGCAACACTGAAGACGATGGAGGTTTTTTTAACTCTATAGGATTTAGCAGAGCGGTAGCAAATAATTTTACATATGTCTACCCACGATGGCAACGAGAAAATAGCAAAAAAAATATATATATAATATATATTTGCAGACTTTCAACTTAGCATGAAATGTCATTTCTACTTGTTAAGAATGAGTTATATGATTGTTTATATTCAACTATGGAATTAGGCTGAACGTTATTGAAGGATGACACGATTTAAACTTTTTTCTGCCGGGTAAAAAATTATTTTCTCTATGAACGTCTCTCTCTGTCTTTCTGTCCTCAGGACTCCTTGAGAATGTAATAAAACTATGGATTTGAAATTTTGCAAGAAACATCAGCGAAGTCTGTTAAGAGCCATGCGGTATGACGTACTCCTGCCTTGTTTGATTAACAGTGATAAACTATAATTATAATACTTTTATATATTTTATTATATTAATTACGCACACGCGCCACCCACAGGTCAATCGTGAGGAAAAGATCAGTACCGATGCTCGTATTTCCTTTAATTTCTAAAGAAACGTGTAAAACACCGAACTAAACTACTCATCGCTTGCTAGTCTCTCCTATTTCCAATCCTCGACTATTAGAAAATAGCTCAATTTCATTTTCTAGATGTCCTGCGGGACGGATATACATGCAAAAATGAAAATGTTTACATTCCCTATAGTAGACAAGAGAAGTGATACCATTCAATGAAGGTCATCCAAATCCCCATGTATGGATGTGCACCACCATAGAAACATACATATCCCTTCTCTATTCATATAAATCTCTATTGGTCAGTTCATTCTAAAGATGTCGTGAAGGAGGGCAGAAATAAACATTTTTGTAGCTCCTTCGAGTGAGTAGCCTAGTATTATATAAAGTATAATATAATAGAATGTTTATATCATTATGACATTGACAGACTCAGCAACTATTTGGTCGGTCAATATGAAAAAATTTGTATGTATATGTATATTTTCCAGACGGTGGCTGCATAAGATAAATGTTTCAAAGCGCCTGCACACTATAAACTGCAATTACGAGACACTTAAGTATATTAAATAGCAAAACACGATTTTGAATGCGCTAAGTTATTGATGTATATTTGTCTTTAAAATAAATTTTCTGGTTGAACTGGCCTGAGTTTTTATACCACAACAGCTTAGTAATTAATAGAAATATTCACAACATAATTTGAAATTCAAAATGATTACAATGTCCATAAACATCTCCATGTTAAGTAAAAGGCCAAATTTTGAATGAATGAGTTTAAAAATTAATAAAACATAAAATGAATGAAAATTTCATCGATAACGAACAATAATTTTTGGAGTTGATTTAAAATTATTAAATATGAATCAACGTTTTAAGTAATTCCGTTTAGGAGTAAGGGATAGTGGCCTAGATGAAACATGTATGCGGTTTTTTAAAGTAATGAAGATTTAAATATTGAGTTGAATACTAAAACTGTTTCCTAACATTATATGCGAGTAAAAAATTTTGTCTGTCGATGAAGAGCGTCTTAAATTCGGAGAAAAGTTTCGCAGGTTTGCACACAAGTACAGTAACCCTCTCAAACGATTACTTAAGGCAAAGGCGAGCACAAAGCTATAAAAGGAACATTTAGCTCTATAAACTTTGCTCTATAGGTAACTTATGTCAGACTTGTAAGATACAACTTTTATTTCTTGGAATTATTTCGTGTTAAGTTCTTTTAATACAGTATGCATACTTTTTAATCAAGTTATTATTTCTCTGTAATATTTTCAACGTAACCACTTAGAACACTAAATGATAATACGTTTATATGTGTAAGTTATTTTTCTTTGTTTGAAGTTTCTTTTTCGACAATGGAAGGATTTTAAAGGAAACAGTGGTTTTCCGGACATTTTGCATCGATCAGTCATACAAAAAACTCGGTATCACTAGCGTTACTAATTTTATGTATCACTAAATGATGACAAAATGTGTAAGTTTTTCTTCTAAATTATGTATGTTTTATTTCAGAATAGAACTTTACGCGCACGATTAATCTTCGATATTTTAACTCAACTGACCGGTAGATCGATTAAATCCACCCATGCAAAGTATCAAATAACTCTCATTAAGAGTGTCCCAATATTTTAAATCCATACCGGTATGTACGCGAACGACACATTCTCAGTATAGGATATTTCCCATTGAGAGTAACCGATATTGTAAGTCGGGACCGACAGGTCTGCCAATCCATCCAACTTCAATGAAGATTTTTTTCCCGCATTTGAGAATGTCCGATATTTTTAAATCGAGTACCGATAGGTCCGCCTATCAACCCACCCCTCAATGAAGTATTCTTTCTCATTGAAAGTATCCGATATTTTAACTCAATAACGGTATGTACGCGAACGACACATTCTCAGTGTAGGATAATTTCCCATTGAGAGTAACCGTATTGTAAATCAGGACGGATAAGTCTGCCAATCCATCCATCTTCAATGAAGATTTTTTCCCCCATTGAGAATGTCCGATATTTTAACTCAGTAAAGATAGGTCCGCCTATCAAAACCACCCTCAATGAAGAATTTGTTCTCATAAAATAAATAAATAAAATCCACCACTACTTTAACGAAGAAGAATTTTTTCATTGAGAATGTCCGATATTTTAACTCAGTACCAGGTCCACCAATACACCCATTTCAAGTGTAGGATATTTTCCATTGAGGGTATTTGATATTGTTACAGGACCGGTAGGTCCGCATCCCACACCACCCTCAGTGAAGAATATTTTCTTTTTGAGAATGTAAAATATTTCAACTCAAGACCGGTTGTTCCGCCATTCTTACACCACTTTAATAAAAAATATTTTCCCACTGGAGAGTGTCAGGTTTGTTGTCGCCCCAACAGGTTGGTATATCGGCTAATAATTGACCCATCTTCAGTGAAGGATGTTTTTTACTATTGAGAATGTCCTATATTTAAACTAATTTTGGTGTTGTAAATTCCATTTTATATTATAAATTATTATAACCGGTTATAAAAGGTTTTACTCATTTGAAAAAGACTAAAAAAGAATAGCGATTTCAAAAAATGTCTGTAAGATGACAATTTATTTCAAATTCCTACATTTGAGTGTAATTTAAAACCGAACTTGATCTCCAGAAGCGTTTTATTCCGATAAAAAACCTAAAAATTCCCTCGTCATGTGTATGGCAGTGTAATACGTGACTACTGTTAACAATTACGTAATCTTATACCTATGAATTGGCCACGGGATTGAGACAAATACGTGTTTCTAGCACAACACAGGCCACTTCGAGGGGAGTAATGTGGAAAGCGACGTTTGAATTTCAGCCGTTCTCGCTAATTGTCCTCAGGGGTTCCTGTTCGATGCGGATAAGTTTTTATTTTAACTAAATCAATTTTTTACTTGTGACCAAATCAATGTCATTTTGAATTTTGTGATACATTGGAATAAAAAGTATAATATTGAAAAGAGCAGTTTTACAGTGAAACTTTTACTACTGGCATCGAAAATAAGGGGTTACTTGCATTATCGTGTTTATAACTAAGAAAAAAGTAAAAGGTTAATCAC
The DNA here is from genome assembly GCF_021130785.1 of Homalodisca vitripennis. NCBI lineage: Eukaryota > Metazoa > Arthropoda > Insecta > Hemiptera > Cicadellidae > Homalodisca > Homalodisca vitripennis. Next base: position 41,494 of record NW_025784048.1, read on the forward strand.
AGATATCGGACTTACAAACAAGTAGTAACCTCAAGTAATTTTCAAAACCGTTTTAACCAAATTACAAGAGCATACCTCATATATTCATTACTAATGAGTCAGACCAGATATTTAATTAGACAATCGTTTGAAAGTATCATCAATCATAGAGTAAAGAATAGCAATAGAGTGAAAATTATCATAATCTTATAGTCAAAACTCGTTCAATGTGGTACACTCTCTAGCTCCCTAATCGACAAGCTGATGAGACAATGAGAACACCTTTTTATCTGGATTACACTAAATGGTTGCTAGGAAACCACACAGAGCTGTTTTGTAGTCTAAGTGTCTCTTATGCCAAAACTACGTTAAAAGTTGCTTGTCACTGACTTTTTGTACCTCTTTAGGTGTGAAACTCCAGATTCCACAGTCAAGTCTGTGCCGTAGATTTCAAACCGTATGAAATGGAAGGTGAAATGTAGCCTAAAAACTCAACATTATCGTTCTATAAAGTTATTTCTTCGCGCCCACTTTTAAACAAGTAGCCGGGTTAGCTACCAATTAAGTACCACTCCTTCAAACGTCCTTTCTTAAGAATATCCGGTAGAAACTATAGTTATGAGATAATCTAACCACAACGTCCAATCAGAAACAAGACAGAAAATGGCTCAAGAAAAACCACTGTTGTTAGTTAAGCGTTAGCAGAGGCTATTACCCGAGGGAGTGGAAAATTTCATTTCTGTCTGTCTGTCTGTCCGCACCATGTCTCAAGAACGAACTGACCTGTAGAAGTGAAACTTTGCGTGAAGCTTCATTTCTTTGCGTAGACAACATGAAAGCTAGTATAAATATGGTTGTGTGGACACTCCATAGGATATTTTTGAGTGTTTGGTGAACGTGTTTACATTGGCCTTGCTTGAGATAAAAACAGAATCTAGTAAAACAGATCACACCAGATCTACACATCTGCGTGGTGGTAAGTTATTTTATTAGAGCATGGATACAGTGAGTTTAAATATGAGACATTATTTCCCTTTAGTAATTACAAAATGTCAGAAAAAGTGTTAACAGTTTATAGGAACGTTTATTATTTCAATAAAAGCAAGGACTATTGGCAGTAAATAGTGAAACTGCATCTCCTTTGAAAGGTAGGCTATTGAATGTTGAGATAACAATTAGCTAAACAAACCAAATTGCTTAAAAATTGTGAACTTAGAAATCAGCTTAAAGTGTTAGATGGCCTATTCTAGTTAGTTAAGTGCGTAAAGAACTGCAGTTAGGCACTATATTTCACCAAAATGCATAACAGACCCTGAATTACCTGAAACTTTTGCATGAAAGTTTATTTCTTTGTATAAAACAACAATACAAGCTCAAGATTTGTGTATGACAATCCATATTATGTATGTCGAGTGTTATGTGAGCGTTTATACAATGGGTCCTTAATGATAAAAACGAGGCAATAAACCTCAAGAATAAAATAAAGCATAGCAACATCGTGGGGTACCTAATAAAAGTAGCCATTAAACATGAACACTTTACATGCTACTTCAGGCGAAGCCTGTCGCTAGAAGCACGTGGGTTAACGTACTCCTTTCCTCGTCTAAAAGGAAGATCTAACGCCTTGGAATGTGAACTAAAC
>NW_025784049.1:0-24265 GCF_021130785.1 Homalodisca vitripennis
AACGACTATCAATGATCTCACGCAATGTTTAGAATGTGATAGAAAATGAATAAGTGAATATTTGTGTACTGTTTTCAACGGGAAATTGCGGGCGAAGCCGCGGGCAACTTTTGCAAAAAATTTTTGAAATGCGCAGCAAAGCGCGCCGGGCCCGCTAGTCTAAATACTTATTACAGCCGCATGTGAAACTGACTGACTCACTCTCACTCACTGACAGGATCAATACTAATTCTAATCATAGTTCTAGAAGTGCTAGAAACTTGAAATTTTGCACGCAGGTACCTCATAGTACCGTGGGAAACCACCGGGGGAAATGTCTGAACTGATAACCGGACTCACATTTTTACTGTTATAAACCGCTCTCCCTCAAAAAAAAATTCGAGTAAAATTTGCACATTTTTCACACCTTGCAGGGCATTTATCTGTAAGTTCCCGATAGCTTATGCGGGTGAACCGTTGGAGACTAGCTCGGGATTTTGACGGGAGTAATCAAAGTCTTTTTTTCGATGCTAATCAGGTAATCCAATGAAAGTGAACTACAAAAAAGGTCCAATGGACTTTTGATTTTTGCTCTGATCTTTCACATGGTTTAAGCGGACAAAACCGCTTCTGGAAACATCGATTCGAAATTCCAGATGATTTTTTTTTCGATAAAAATAATTGTTTTTCTTTTCTTCAAGCACCGAGTAGCGGCGGCCGAACCGCTTTGGTCCGTAGCTCAAAATCTGATTGACCCATCAAATTAGCAATATTGTGCCGTCAGTAGAGCAGGAGAAAGGTCAGTTCAGTGACAATTTTTGCCCCGCTATCTCCATTGGTATTGGCCGAAAGAAAAAAAAAAAACGTGATTATGCTGCAATTTCTTTGTATACTTTTTACGTGAAAAGTTTGTTTATGCGGTTCGATAGTGGCGGAAACCATTGGTCGGAGGTCAAAAATTAAATAACAAAGGTTAGATTTAGAAAATAATTTGATCTACAAAAAAGGTTCAGTGTCATTTTTACTATATCTCCATTAGTTTGAACCGCCAAAACGCGATTAAATTTGAAAATATTTGTGAAATTTTTTGACCCTACAAAGTTACATTCCCGGGGCTTGATAGCGGCTCTAAACAGGCTCTGGTTCTTAGCTCTAAATACCAAATTTTTCCGATTTCGGGATTTAGGGAAATCACGGTGATCTACAGATAAAAAAAGTTTCAGTAACATTTTGTCCTATCTTTCAAAACGGTTTTGGGCCGCATGTACGGGATTTAAAACTTTTATAGTCGGCGCTTTTTTGAGTTTACTTACGTGAGTATTTTATGTTTTCTCGGGCTCTATTTTCAGACAAAATATAAGTTCTAGGCCAGAATAAAAATTTGATTTTAATACAAAATAATGCGACGTACACAAAAGTTTCAGTGACTTTTTACTCTATTCTTTTCATGGTTTAGCCGTAAAACGTGATTATGTAGAAAATGTCACTTAAAAACTTACCTTCTGGGCTTGATATTGGCCGAACCGTTGGCCCTAGCTTAAATGTAAAATTTTTTGTAACTAGGTATTGATAGGATCTACAAAAAAGATCCAGTAGCTTTCTATCGTTTATCTTTCCGTAAGCCTGATAATTGACTCTAAATGGCAAATTCTTTGTCGTCACATTTAGGTGTTTTTAGCTTTGCAACTATAATTAGTGCGATTCATGCTGGTTCCAGATTGACCTTGTATTACTACGTTAACGAGTGACTAAAACCCCCCTCCACGTCGGGAGTTGGCTGAGCTTTAGTGAAGCTTCAATAGTAGATAGGGACAGAGTGTGTTTTTTTTATGTTCACAGACACAACACCCTCTAAAATAGGCCCACGTGTGTCATTAACCCCTTGTAACATTAATCCCCCCCCGGGAATTTCCTCGTATGACCAGACAATATCCTGACTAAATTAAACCCCCTGATGTGTTAACCCCCCTGGTAACATTAACTCTCCCCCCCGGGACATTTCCTGGCTTGACTAAATAAGCTCCTGTGATGATATTAAACCCCCTGTTCGACTTAAAACACTGCCTTCTTAAGGGTCGGTTTTTATTATGTTTGTACTAAACAATTCACGATAGCTGACCAGTGCAGACTTTTCTCCCGAGCTCATTCCTGGCTAAACCAAAGGTCGCAGCTAAAATCTGACGACGGAATCGAAAGACAAAAATTTAAATTTCCGACAAGAAAGGTCCAGTCACTTTTTCTCGTATCTCTAACAGTTAACCCGTAAAATATCATTAAAGTCAAAACTTTGATTAAAAACTGAAATATTCAATAAAATCCGATTTATCCGAAATATCCGGGTCCAATTTAATTCCGAATTCCGCTTATCCCCGAATTTGGCCGACACCCGAAAGGTGGCCTGGGGTGTGTCATTAACCCCCGGTAACATTAATCCCCCCGGGATTTCCTGGTATGACCAGATAATCTCCTGAGTAAATTAAAACCCCCTGATGCGTTAACCCCCCCCCCGGTAAACATTAACCCTCCCAGGGTATATACTGGCTTGACCTCATGTCTGAATTTTACCAATCACCAAATCTCTTAACCCCCTTGGGAAGTTCCTGGTATGACCAGATAACCCCCCGATATCTTAATCCACGGTAACGTTAACCCCCCCCCTGGGAATTTCCTGGCATGACATCATGTCCGAATTTTACCTATCACCAAATCAATCTTATCCCCGAATTTAAGGCACTTACTTTTGGGGGCCTGGGGGCGTAGCCCCCAGCGAGCCGAAGGCGAGTCCTATTATATATACAGCCGCATGTGAAACTGACTGACTGATATATGTATACAAATTCTAACCTACTTCTAGAAGTGCTAGAAACTTGAAAATTTTGCACGCAGGTACCTTTTGCCGTATAACCACCAGGAAAAGTCTGAAAAACCGGGAATTTTTACTTTTAAACCCCTCAAAAAAATTCCCGAAAAATCGCGCATTCTTTACCCTTGCAAGCCTTTCTTGTAAGCCCGATAGCGGGGCGAACCGTTGGAGCTAGCTTCGATCTGACGAAAAATCGTTAGTCAGGAATGAAGTGAACAACAAAAAAGGTCCAGTGACTTTTTGCTCTATCTTCCATGGTTAAGCGACAAAACGCTCGAACATTTGACATTCCAGAGATTTTTTTGATAAAAATAATGTTTCGAGCCCGATAGCGGCCGAACCGTTGGTCGTTAGCTCAAATCTGATTGACCCATCAAATTAGCAAATTACGTGATCTACAGAAATGGTCTAGTGACTTTTTGCTCTATCTCCATCGGTTATGACCGCAATACGCGATTATGTGCAAAATTTATGTAATTTTTACGTGAAAACTTTGTTTTTGGGGTCGATAGCGGCGAAAACCAATTGGTCGGAGGTCAAAATAAAAACAAAGGTTAGATTTAGTAAATAATATGATCTACAAAAAAGGTTCAGTTACTTTTTACTATATCTCCATTATTTTGACCGCAAAACGCGATTAAGTGAAAATATTTGGAAATTTTCGCCTACAAATTTTCATTCCAGCCTTGATAGCGGCTAAAACGGTTGGTCGTAGCTCAAAACACGTCATTTAACAAACTTTTAGTAAACGACGTGTTCTATAAAAAAAGTCCAGTAACTTTTTTGCCTTATCCTAAGTCGTCTGGCCTAAAAACCTGTTTAAAAAGGAAATGTTTTATTATTTTTAGATGAACATTTTGTTTCTGGAGGCAGTAGCAGCCGGAACCATTGGTCATAACTTAAATCCTAAATGTTCAATAACTAGACAGAATTTTACCAATCACCAAAATCTCTTAACCCCCCTTTGGGAAGTTCCCAGGATGACCAGATAACCCCCTGATGTCTTAACCCTTGGTAACGTTAACCCCTCCCCCCCTGGGAATTCCTTGTATGACCCTCATGTCCGAATTTTACCTATCAATAAACCACTCTTATCCCTTAATTAGGCAAACACCCTAGTTTTTTACATCCTTTAATAAGCCTGGAAAAGTCTATAAATGGTAAAATATTTGTCGTGGGATTGGCAATTTTTTGAGTTTTAAAATTTATGTGCGATAAATATTTGTGTAATTCATTCCAGATTCAGACTGCACTTGCTTTGCTAGGTTAACGAGTGAATACAACCCCACATTAGAAATTAGCTGAGCGTTAGCTAAGCGTCAGTAGTAGATATGGACAGAGTGAAGTTTTGTTTTGTTCACAGACCACAACACCCTCAAAAAATAGACCCCAGTGTGTCATTTACCCCCGGTAACATTAACCCCCCCCCCCGGGAATTTACTGGTAAGACCAGATAACCTCCTGAGTAAAAATAAACCCCCCTGATGTCTTAACCCCCCGATAACATTAAACCCCCCCAGGGAATTTCTCGGCATGACCTCATGTCCGAATTTTAACCAATCACCAAATCCCTCTCATCCCCGATTTTGCTAGCGTACATCAGATCTACCAATCACCAAATCCTTTAACCACCCCCGGAATTTCCTGTTATGACTAGATAACCTCCTGAGTAAAATTAAACCCCCTGATGGCTTAACCTCGGTAAGATTAACTTCCCCCCTGGGAATTTCCTGGCATGGACTATATACACTCCTGAGCAAATAAAAACCCCCTAAGCAACTTAAAAATGTTGACTTAGGGTAGGTGTTTTACTATATTTCCACTCAACAATTTACAATAGTTGACAGGTGCAGACTTTACTACCACACTCTGTACTTCCTAAACCAGAGCTCGTAGCTCAAATCTGATGGCATAATCGAAACACAAAATTAAATTTCCGACAAGAAAAGGTCCGGTCACTTTTTGTCGTATCTCTAACGGTTTAGCCGCAAAATGCCCTCAAAGTCAAAAGTTTGGACGAATCCGGAAAAAAATCAATAAAAAGGTCAATTTTTAAATCCCTTGTCATTTACCTAATGTCCGGACTTAACCAGTCACCGAATTCCGCTTATCCCCGAATTTTAAGCATCTACCTTGGGGGCCTGGGGGCGTAGCCCCAGCGAGCCGAAGGCGAGTCTAAATACTTATACAGCCGCATGTGAAACCACTCACTCACTCACTCACTCACTGATGGATGTATACAAATTCTAACATAGTTCTAGAAGTGCTGGAAACTTGAAATTTGGCATGCAGGTACCTTTTGTCGTGTAACCAACAGGAAAAAGTCTGAAAAACCGGAGACTTTTTTACTTTTAAACCCCTCAAAAAAATTCCCAAAAAATCGCGCATTCTTCACCCTGCAGGCATTTCTTGTAAGCCCGATAGCGGGCGAACCGGTTGGAGCTAGCTCGGATCTGACGAAAAATTCATGGTCAGGAATGGAGTGAAACTACAAAAAAGGTCCAGTGACTTTTTGCTCTATCTTCCATGGTTAAGCGACAAACGCTCGAACATTTGACATTCCAGAGATTTTTTCGATAAAAATAATGTTTCGAGCCCGATAGCGGCCGAGCCGTTGGTCGTAGCTCAAATCTGATTGACCCATCAAATTAGCAAATTGCGCGATCTACAGAAAAAGGTTCAGTGACTTTTTGCCTTATCTCTATTGGTTTGGGCCGAAAAAAAACGTGATTATGTGCAATTTTTTTGTAATATTTACGCGGAAAAAAGTTTGTTTTTGAGGTCGATAGCGGCGAAACCATTGGTCGGAGGGCAAAATAAAAACAAGGTTAGATATAGGAAATGAAGTGATCTACATAAAAGGTTAAGTGACTTTTTACTCTATCTCCATTAGTTTGGCCGCAAAATGCGATTAAGTGAATAGATTGGGAAATTTTCGCCTACAAATTTACATTCCGGGCTTGATAGCGGCTAAACTATTGGTCTTAGCTCAAAACAAATTTTCAACAGGATTTAGCAAATAATGTGATCTACAAAAAAGGCCCAGTAACATTTTGCCCTATCCTCAACGGTTTGGCCGCATAACGCGTTTTAAAGTATTGATTTTTATGTTTTTACGTGATATTTTTAAACTGCCCAGTGCAGTCTTTTGTCCTAAGCTCTGTACTGCCTAAATTATAGGTCGTAGCTTAAATCTGATGGCATAATCGAAAGACAAAATCAAATTTTCGACAAGAAAGGTCCAGTCACTTTTTCTTGTATCTCTAACGGTTTAGCCGCAAAATGCCTTTAAATTCAAAACTTTGGTTAAATCTGGATAATTCGATAAAATAGGTATTCTTTTAACTCCAAGATCCCTAATGTAATGCTCGGACATAAACTTTCCCTGAATACCGCTAATCCAGTTAACGAGTGAATATACCCCACATTACAAATTGGCACTGAACGTTAGCTAAGCGTCAATAGTAGATAGGGATAAAGTTAATTTTTACTATGTTTACAGACACATCTTCTTAAATAGGCCCATGTGTCATTAACCCCAGGTAACATTATAAACCCCGGAAATTTCCTGGTATGACCAGATAACCTCCAGGATAAACTAAACCCTCTGTTGTCTTAACCCCCGGTAACACTAAACCCCCCCCTGGAATTTTCTTGTTTTGACCAGATAACCTCCTGAGGAAATTAATCCCCCTGATGTCTTAACCCCGGTAACATTAACCCCCCCCCCTGAAATTTTCTGGTCTGACCAGAAAACCACCTGAGTAAATTAAATCCTCTGTTGTCTTAACCCCCGGTAACACTAACCACCCCCGTTTAATTTTCTTGTTTGATCAGATAACCTCCTGAGGAAATTAAACCCCCTGATGTCTTAACCCCAGTAACATTATCACCACTGGGAATTTCCAGGCATGACTACATTAACTCCTGAATGTTTACAGAACAAACACCCTCCAAAAGCGGCCCAAGTGTCTTAACATTAAACCCCCTGGAATTACCAGGTATGACCAGATACTCTTCTGAGTAAATCAAATCCCCTAATGACTTAACCCCCGGTAACATTAAACCCTCCCCTAGAGAATTTCCTGGCATGACTAGATACACTCCTGAGAAAATTATACTCCCTAAGCATTTTTATAATACTGACTTAGGGTCGGTGTTTTATTATATTTACACTAAACATTTCACAATAGCTAACCAGTGCAGACTCTTCTTCAATGGTATGTCCTAGCTAAACGAGAAGTCATAGCTGAAATCAATGATAAAATCAAAATAAACAGATTCTAATTCTAATTCTCGGAACTAACCGCTGATTCCCCGAATTTGCAAGCGTAAATTTATCCGCTTATCCCCGAATTTAAGGCACTTACTTTGGGGGCCTGGGGGCGTAGCCCCCAGCGAGCCGAAGGCGAGTCTAAATACTTATACAGCCGCATGTGAAACTGACTGACTCACTCACTCACTGACAGATCATACTAATTCTAACATAGTTCTAGAAGTGCTAGAAACTTGAAATTTTGCACGCAGGTACCTATTACCGTGAAACCACCGGGAAAAGTCTGAAAACCGGACATTTTTACTTTTAAACCGCTCAAAAAAATTCGAGAAAATTTGCACATTTTTCACCCTTGCAGGCATTTATTGTAAGTCCGATAGCGGGTGAACCGTTGGAGCTAGCTCGGATTTGACGAAAAATTCATAATCAGGAATGAAAGTGAACTACAAAAAAGGTCCAATGACTTTTTGCTCTATCTTCCATGGTTAAGCGACAAAACGCTCGAACATTTGAAATTCCAGAGATTTTTTCGATAAAAATAATGTTTCAAGCCCGATAGCGGCCCGAACCGTTGGTCGTAGCTCAAATCTGATTGACCCATCAAATTAGCAAATTGTGCCGTCTACAGAAAAGGTCCAGTGACTTTTTGCCCTATCTCCATTGGTTTGGCCGAAAAAACGTGATTATGTGCAATTTCTTTGTAACTTTTACGTGAAAAGTTTGTTTATGCGGTCGATAGTGGCGAAACCATTGGTCGGAGGTCAAAATAAAACAAAGGTTAGATTTAGAAAATAATTTGATCTACAAAAAAGGTTCAGTGTCTTTTTACTATATCTCCATTAGTTTGACCGCAAAACGCGATTAATTGAAAATATTTGGAAATTTTTGCCTACAAAGTTACATTCCGGGCTTGATAGCGGCTAAACGGTTGGTCTTAGCTCAAAACAAATTTTCATTCGGATTTAGGAAATCACGTGATCTACAAAAAAAGTTCAGTAACATTTTGTCCTATCTTCAACGGTTTGGCCGCATTAAAACGGGATTTAAACTTTAATTTTTGAGTTTTACGTGAGATTTTTTTTTCTGGGCTCTATTTCAGACAAAATATAAGTTCTAGGCCAGAATAAAAATTTGATTTTAATACAAAATAATGCGACGTACACAAAAGTTTCAGTGACTTTTTACTCTATCTTTCATGGTTTAGCCGTTAAAACGTGATTATGTAGAAAATGTCACTTAAAAACTTACCTTCTGGGCTTGATATTGGCCGAACCGTTGGCCCTAGCTTAAATGTAAAATTTTTTGTAACTAGGTTATTGATAGGATCTACAAAAAAGATCCAGTAGCTTTCTAATCGTTTATCTTTCCGTAAGCCTGATAATTGCTCTAAATTGGCAAATTCTTTGTCGTCACATTTAGGTGTTTTTAGCTTTGCAACTATAATTAGTGCGATTCATGCTGGTTCCAGATTGACCTTGTATTACTACGTTAACGAGTGACTAAAACCCCCCTCCACGTCGGGAGTTGGCTGAGCTTTAGTGAAGCTTCAATAGTAGATAGGGACAGAGTGTGTTTTTTTTATGTTCACAGACACAAACACCCTCTAAAATAGGCCCACGTGTGTCATTAACCCCTTGTAACATTAATCCCCCCCCGGGAATTTCCTCGTATGACCAGACAATATCCTGACTAAATTAAACCCCCTGATGTGTTAACCCCCCTGGTAACATTAACCTCCCCCCCGGGAATTTCCTGGCTTGACTAAATAAGCTCCTGATGATATTAAACCCCCTGTTCGACTTAAAACACTGCCTTCTTAAGGTCGGTTTTTATTATGTTTGTACTAAACAATTCACGATAGCTGACCAGTGCAGACTTTTCTCCCGAGCTCATTCCTGGCTAAACCAAAGGTCGCAGCTAAAATCTGACGACGGAATCGAAAGACAAAATTAAATTTCCGACAAGAAAGGTCCAGTCACTTTTTCTCGTATCTCTAACAGTTAACCCGTAAAATATCATTAAAGTCAAAACTTTGATTAAAACTGAAATATTCAATAAAATCCGATTTATCCGAAATATCCGGGTCCAATTTAATTCCGAATTCCGCTTATCCCCGAATTTGGCCGACACCCGAAAGGTGGCCTGGGGTGTGTCATTAACCCCCGGTAACATTAATCCCCCCCGGGATTTCCTGGTATGACCAGATAATCTCCTGAGTAAATTAAACCCCCTGATGCGTTAACCCCCCCCCCGGTAACATTAACCCTCCCAGGGTATATACTGGCTTGACCTCATGTCTGAATTTTACCAATCACCAAATCTCTTAACCCCCCTTGGGAAGTTCCTGGTATGACCAGATAACCCCCCGATATCTTAATCCACGGTAACGTTAACCCCCCCCCTGGGAATTTTCCTGGCATGACATCATGTCCGAATTTTACCTATCACCAAATCAATCTTATCCCCGAATTTAAGGCACTTACTTTGGGGGCCTGGGGGCGTAGCCCCCAGCGAGCCGAAGGCGAGTCCCATATATATACAGCCGCATATGTAACTGACTGACTCACTCACTGATAGGGTATACAAATTCTAACCCACTTCTAGAAGTGCTGGGAAACACCGAATTTTGCACACCACCTAGCTGGAGTCTTCAAACCACCGGGAAAAGTCTGAAAACCGGAATTTTTTAATTTTGAACCCCTCAAAAAAATTCGCGAAGTGACCCCTTTTTGCCCTTGCAGGCTTTTCTTTAAAACCCGATAGCGGGCGAACCGTTGGAGCTAGCTTCGATCTGACGAAAAATTCATGGTCAGGAATGAAGTGAACTACAAAAAAGGTCCAGTGACTTTTTGCTATATCTCCATCGGTTTGGCCGCAAAACGAGATTGGATTAAAATATTTAGAAATTTTCGCCCAAAAATTTACCTTTTCGGGCTCGATAGCGGCTAAAAAACGGTTGGTCGTAGCTCAAAAACAAATTTTCAATGGGATTTAGAAAAATCGCGTGATCTACAAAAAAGGTCTAGTAACATATTGTCCTATCCTCAACGGTTTGGCCGCATTACAACGTTTTAAATTATTGATTTCTTGAGTTTTACTTTAGGAATTTTGTTTCCGGGCTCTGTGTCAGCGGAACCTTTATAGTTAGGGTAGATTAAAAAATCGCATTTTAATACGAAACAATGTGGTCTACAAAAAAAAGGTCCAGTGACATTTCACTCTATCTTCCATGGTTTAGCCAAAAAAAAACGTGATTATGTTGAAAATTTTCACTAAAAAAAATTACCTTCTGGGCTCGATATTGGCCGAACCGTTAGCCCTAGCTTAAATGTAAAATTTTTTGTAACTAGCTATTCATAGGATCTAAAAAAAAAGGTTCAGTAGCTTTCTATCGTTTATCTTTCCGTAAGCCTGATAAATGCTCTAAATGACTCTAAAAGGCAAATTCTTCGTCGTTACTTTTTAGGTGTTTTTAAAATTTTTCAACTATAATTCGTGCGCTTCATGCTGGTTCCAGCTTGACCTTGTATTACTATAACGTTAACGAGTGACTAAAACCCCCCTCCACGTCGGGAATTGGATGAGCGTTAGTGAAGATTCAATAGTAGATAGGGACAGAGTGTTTTTTATTATGTTCACAGACACAACACCCTCTAAAATAGGCCCACGTGTGTCATTAACCCCTTGTAACATTAACCCCCCCCCCGGGAATATATTTCATATAACCAGAAAAATATCCTGACTAACTTAAACCCCCTGATGTCTTAACCCCCTTTAACATTAATCTCCCCCCCCGGGAATTTCCTGGCATGACAAGATAAACATCTGAGCAAATTAAACCCCCTAAACAACTTAAAAATAATGACTCAGGGTTGGGTTTTTTGTTATATTTACACTAAACAATTCACAATAGCCCACCAGTGCAGTCCTTTCTCCACAGCTCCGTACTGGCTAAACCAGACGTCGTAGCTAAAATCGGACAACAGAATCGAATTTCCGACAAGAAAGGTCCAGTCACTTTTTCACGTATCTCTAACGGTTAAGCCGCAAAACGCCCTCAAAGTCAAAAGTTTTGGGTAAATCCGGAAAATTAAACTATGGTATACATACGTCCTCTGACTTTGGTTAAAACCAAATTCTTCTTGTCTCCAAATTTCACGAACACATAACTTAACTCTTCCACCACATCAATTGATTAATATCATACACCACACATCTTTTGGCTGAGCGTTAGCGAAGCATTACGACCCGTAAGATTCTCGAGAACGGATACATAAAATTTGGAAAACTTCACGTCCTGAATTTAACCAATCACCGAACTACGCTTATCCCCGAATTTAGCCAACACCCAAATGGGGGCCTGGGGGCGTAGCCCCCAGCGAGCCGAAGGCGAGTCTAATATACTATACAGCCGCATGTGTAAACTCACTCACTGATGGATGTATACAAATTCTAACCTACTTTCTAGAAGTGCTAGAAAACTTGAAATTTGGCACGCAGGTACCTTTTGCCGTGTAAACCAACAGGAAAAGTCTGAAAACCGGGAATTTTTTAGTTTTAAGCCCCTCAAAAAAAATTCCCAAAAAAACACGCATTTTTTTACCCACCCTTGCAGGCTTTTTTTGTAAGCCCGATAGCGGGCGAACCGTTGAAGCTAGCTCGGATCTGACGAAAAAATTCATGGTCAGGAAATGAAGTGAACTACAAAAAAGGTCCAGTGATTTTTTTGCTGTATCTTCCATGGTTAAGCGACAAAACGCTCGAATATTTGACATTCCAGAGATTTTTTCGGTAAAAATAATGTTTCGAGCCTGATAGCGGGCCGAAACCGTTGGTCGTAGCTCAAAATCTGATTGACCCATCAAATTAGCAAATCGCGCGATCTACAGAAAAGGTCAAGTGACTTTTTGCCCTATCTCCATTGGGTTTGGCCGAGAAACTGATGATTATGTACAATTTTTTTTTTTTTGTAATATTTACGTGAAAAGTTTGTTTTTGAGGTCGATAACGGCGAAACCATTGGTCGGAGGGCAAAATAAATCGAAAGATAGGTATAGGAAATGAAGTGATTCTACAAAAAACCTTCAGTAATTTTTTACTCTATATCCATTAGTTTTGGCCGCAAAATGCGACTAAGTTAAAATATTTTGAAATTTTCGCCTAAAAATTTATCTTTCGGGCTCAATAGCGGCTAAAACGGTTGGTCGTTGCTCAAAACAAATTTTCACTAGGATTTTAGAAAAACAGCGCGGTCTACAAAAAAGGTCAAGTGACATTTTGCCCTATACCCAATGGTTTGGCCGCAACACGTGTTTTTAAAATATTGATTTTTTTAAGTTTTCCGTGAGATTTTGTTTTCTGGGCTAGGTTGCAGACAGAACCTTTGTTTTAGGCCAAATTCAAAATTTTAATTTAATACTAAATAATGCGGTGTCTAACAAAAAAGGTCCAGTGACGTTTTACTCTATCTTCCATGGTGTAGCCGTTAAAAACGTGATTATGTTAAAAATTTCACTTAAGAACTTAACCTTTCGGGCTCGTTATTGGGCGAACCGTTGGCCCTAGCTTAAATATATAATGTTTTATAATTAGCTATTCATAGGATCTAAAGAAAAGGTTCAGCAGCTTTCTGTCGTTTATCTTTCCGTAAGCCTCATAAATGCTATAAATGGCTAATTCTTTGTCGTCAATTTTAGGTGTTTTAAATTTTGCAACTATAATTAGTGCGATTCATGCTGGTTCCAGATTGACCTTGTATTACAACGGTAACGAGTGACTATATCCCCCCCTCCACATCGGAAGTTGGCTGAGCGTTAGTGAAGCTTCAAAAGTAGATAGGGACAGAGTGCTTTTTAATTAATTTAATGAAATAGTCATTCCTTATCAACAATCAGGTATGGAAATTATGATTTCCGAAGTAATTTAAACCCCCTGATCAACGTTTTATTTTGATCAAAAATACTGTACACATATCCTCGTGGCCCAGACACACATTTCCAAGAAAAGTACCACGCGTTCTTATAATTCCCGAGAACATTAATCCCTCTCCCGGGAATTTCCTGGTTGATGAACTCCTGATTAAATTAAACCCCTGGTTAACTTAATAATCTGATAAAGGTAGTTATTAATTTATTTACACTAAATCTGTTTACACCATAGCTGACCAGTGCAGACTTTTATGCCAAGCGTTGGACCGACTAAACCATAGGTCGCATATCAAATCTGACGCCACAATCGAAACACAAAATTAAATTTCCGACAAGAAAGGTTCAGTCACTTTTTGTCGTATCTCTAACGGTTAAGCCACAAAATGGCCTTAGATTCAAAACTTTGATTAAAAACGAAAATTCAACAAAATAGGTCCTAATACTATTTCGAATTCCGCTTATCCCCGAATTTGACCAACACCCCAAAAGGGGGCCTGGGGTGTGTCATTAACCCCCGCTAACATTAACCCCCCCGGGATTTCCTAGTATGACCAGATAACCTCCTGAGTACATTAAACCCCCTGTGTTAACCCCCCCGGGAATTTCCTGGCATGACTTCATGTCCGA
Source organism: Homalodisca vitripennis (assembly GCF_021130785.1). Lineage (NCBI taxonomy): Eukaryota > Metazoa > Arthropoda > Insecta > Hemiptera > Cicadellidae > Homalodisca > Homalodisca vitripennis. The sequence continues at coordinate 13,673 of NW_025784049.1, forward strand.
AATTTACCAATAACCAAATCTCTTAAACCCCCCCCCTGGGAAGTTCCTGGTAAGACCAGACAACCCCCTGGTGTCTTATCCCCCGGTAACGTTAACCCCCCCTAGGGTAATTTCCTGGCATGACCTCATGTCCGAATTTTACCAATAACCAAATCTCTTAACCCCCCCCTGGCAAGTTCCTGGTAAGACCAGACAACCCCCTGGTGTCTTATCCCACCGGTAACGTTAACCCCCCCTAGGGAATTTCCTGGCATGACCTCATGTCCGAATTTTACCAATAACCAAATCTCTTAACCCCCCCTGGGAAGTTCCTGGTATGACCAGATAACCCCCTGACGTCTTATCCCCAGGTTAACGTTAACCCCCCCCTCCTGGGAATATCCTGGCATGACATCATGTCCGAATTTTACCAATCACCAAATCAATCTTATCCCCGAATGTAAGGCACTTACTTTGGGGGGCCTGGGGGCGTAGCCCCCAGCGAGCCGAAGGCGAGTCTAATATACTATACAGCCGCATGTGTAACTGACTCACTGACTGATATATAGATACAAATTCTAACATAGTTCTAGAAGTGCTGGAAACTTGTAATTTGGCACGCAGGTTCCTTTCACAATATGACTGGGAGGAAAAAGTCTTAAAACCGGCCGGACTTTTTTACTTTTAAACCCCTCAAAAAAATTCCTCAAAAAATCGCGCATTCTTTACCCCCCTGCAGGCATTTCTTGTAAGCCTGATAAGCGGGTGAAACCGTTGGAGCTAGCTCCAATCTGACGGAAAATCGTTAGTCAGGAATGAAGTGAACTACAAAAAAGGTCTAGTGACTTTTTGCTATATCTTCCATGGTTAAGCGATAAAACGCTCGAACATTTGACATTCCAGAGATTTTTTCGCTTAAAAGTAATGTTTCCGAGCCCGATAGCGGCCGAACGGTAGACCGTAGCTCAAATCTGATTGACCCAACAAATTAGCAAATTACGTGATCATACAGAAAAGGTTCAGTGACTTTTTGCCCTATCTGCATTGGTTTGGCCGAAAAACGTGATTAAGTTCAATTTTTTTGTAATTTTCACGTGAAAACCTTGTTTTTGGAGTCGATAGCGGTGAAAAAATTGGTCGGAGGTCAAAATAAAACAAAGGTTGGATTTAGGAAATAATATTATCTACAATAAAGGTCAAGTGACTTTTTACTATATCTCCATTAGTTTGACCGCAAAACACGATTACATTAAAATATTTTGAAATTTTCGCCTACAAATTTACATTCCGGGCTTGATAGCGGCTAAACGGCTGGTCTAGGTCAAACCAATTTTCAATGGAATTTAGAAAACAGCGCGATCAACAATTAAAGGTTTTGTGACATTTTGCCCTATCCCCAATGGTTTGGCCGCATTACGCGTTTTTAAAGTATCGATTTTACAAGTTTTACGTGATAGATATTGTTTTCTGGGCTCCGTTGCAGACAAAACCTTAGGTTTAGGGCAAATTAAAAATTTTATTTTTAACACAAAATAATACGATCTACAAAAAAGGTCCAGTGGTCTGTTACCCTATCTTCCATGGTTTAGCCGTAAAACGTGATTATGTTGAAAATTTCACTTAAAAACTTACCTTCCGGGCTCGATTATGGCCGAACCGTTGGCCCTAGCTTAAATGTAAAATTTTTTGTAACTAGCTATTGATAGGATCTACAAATAAGGTATCAGCAGCTTTATATATTTTATCTTTCCGTAAGCCTGGTAAATGCTCTAAAAGGCAAATTCTTTGTCGTCAATTTTAGGGGTTTTAAAATCTTGCAACTATAATTAGTGCGATTCATGCTGGTTCCAGATTGACCTTGTATTAACACGTTAACGAGTGACTAAAACCCCCCTCCACATCGGGAGTTGGCTGAGCGTTAGTGAAGCTTCAAAAGTAGATAGGGACAGAGTTTTTTTATTACGTTCACAGACACAACAACCCTCTAAAATAGGCCCACGTGTGTCATTAACCCCTTGTAACATTAACCCCCCCCCCGGGAATTTGTTCATATGACCAGGTAATATCCTGACTAAAATTAAACCCCCTGATGTCTTAACCCCCAGTAACATTAAACCCCCCTAGGGAATTTCCTGCATGACCTCATATTCGAATTTTACCAATCACCAAATCCCTTAACCCCCCCCTGGGAAGTTCCTGGTATGACCAGATAACCCCCTGATGTCTTAACCCCCGGTAACGTTACAACCCCCCCAGGGAATTTTCTGGCATGACCTCATGTCCGAATTTTACCAGTCACCAAATCTCTTAACCCCCCCCCCTGGGAAGTTCCTGGTATGACCAGATAACCCCCTGGTGTCTTATCCCCGGTAACGTTAACCCCCCCAGGGAATTTCTGACATGATCTCATGTGATTTTAACAACCACCAAATCTCTCTTATCCCCAAATTTGCAAGCGTACATCACATTTACCAAACACCGAACCTTTAACCACCCCCGGGAATTTCCTGGAATGACCAGATAAACTTCCTGAGTAAATTAAACCTCCTGGTAACATTAAACCCCCCTAGGGAATTTCCCGGTATGCCTCACATCGGAATTTTAAAAAACCACCGATTCTCTCTTATCCCAGAATTTGGCTAACACCCAAAAGGGGGCCTGGGGGCGTAGCCCCCAGCGAGCCGAAGGCGAGTATATATATGTAAATGAATGTTTGTCTGTATGTCCTTTATAGAATCGTCAACTATTTGACCGATCACTATGAAAATTTGTATGTAACTGTATTTTTCCACGAAGAAGGTTTATTTGCTATGTCCATTGAAGTAACTCGCTACCAGGAGGCGTTGCAAAATATAAAAGTTTTAAAGTACCTGCACATTATAAACTACAATTACGAGGACAGTTACGTATATTAATTACCCAAACGCTATTTGAAGGCACTAAGTTATGATGTATATTTGTGTTTAAAATAAATTTCTGGTTGAACTTAAAGCTCTTTTTTATAATAAGGTATATGTAAGTGTACAAGGGATCTAAACATACACTTTTTACAGATTTTCTTGATCGTATACTGTACAGGCAAAGCTTACGAAAAGCGGGGCGAAGCCGCGGGAAACAGCTAGTATTTAATAAATTTGCATTTCTGTTACGGAGGTAACTACGATCAGATGAGAAGTATGCAATATTTATCAACGCTGTACTTACTAATAAGCGGTCTACCCAATTTTGTAGTCTCCTGTGTGATCATGCTACGAGTTCACACGTATACATCACAGTCAAACGACACTTGTTAAAAAAATCAGTATTATACATTCATTACTTTAGTTTTACTTTTTATAATCGTGCAATTTCGATAGTTAAAAAAAAACACTGCAATGGTGAATAAATGTAATTTTCTAACAAAATCCTCATTTTCCAAAAGTTTTCTTTTTAATAAAATAATGTACCTTTTTTCAGATAGACGTCAAGCTTAGACTTTCAAATGAGCTGTTTAGTAAAATGGTAGTAGCCTGATACTAGGCGACGAAATTTTCGAGAAAAAATCAAATAAGTAATCAGTTGTTTTTAAAGTTTTTAAAATATATTTTCGAAAAAATAATATACTTTTTCCAGATACTAGGAACTCACTGGGTAAATGAGGTTTGCTAATAAAAAAATTAAAAACGTACCTATGTGTAGTAGTATCTGAAAAGGTACATCAAAGTAGGGTAAAGTAGCAATGGTTGCCAGATAGGGAGGTACAAATACCTCTAAAAGTATGTTAGCTTTTCAATCGTATTGCTTTGGTCATAGTTTAAACCAAATAAGAAAAAACTTTAATACTTTATTACTCTGATGATTTCTAATTTACTCTGATTATGTAGCATACACAAAAAGTAAATAAAGTTATCTCCTCACGCAATGTATGTAACCTACCTCCTGAACACAAGTCTACTCCGAATTTGTTAAATCCATTATTATATCTCTCTTAAAAATTTAAAAGTGCCTCATATATATATAGTATATATATAGTATATATATGTATATAGTAGATATATATATATATATATATATATATATATACTATATACTATTAATAAAAATATAAAAAAGGTGCATTGTATAAAATAGATCAATATTACAAGAGTTTAAATTATAACATGTTGGTCATTAAATGTGAGAATTGCGCCAGTACACACCTCACAATTAGTAACGAGATAAAAACAACAAGGACGCTGGTAATATTGACCCAACTCTTACAACACCGGGTTATACCGCCTCTGTTTGCTCTGTGTATAAAAACCTCATGTAACTTGCATTTGGGTTTAATCAGGTTGATAAATATATCGTAACGTGACATTAATTAGTTAAATTCAACAACTACGTGATAATTTATCGTTCAACTAAATATTTACATTTTAATTAATACAAAGGTGTAAAGTTTCTATCTATTCTTTATATTAAAATAATATATCCACTTCCAATAAAATTCAAAATATTGCACAAGCCGGGAGCGCCAAACATGTCATAGTTGAAAGATATCGGTTTGTGGATTCTGACTTCTACAAGAGTGGTCGAGCTCACTTATGCATTGACGGATTTCATTGAAATAATTACCGTTGGAATTGCAATAACATCGTCCAAATATTTGGTGCCTTGTAATTTTTTATAAACAGATATAATACAGTTGATGCCTATCAGAAGAAAAAATGTTTGCTACTTCTGGTTTGTTTAAGCGTACCTCTAAAGTGGGTGTGCTCGTTTATGCATTGACGGATTCCTTTGGAGGTTGCAATACAATTATCCATATAGTTGGTGTCTAGTACATGTTTCATAACCAGTAGGTCGTTTTGTTATTTGACTCTTTCAACAGACGCCATGTTGTTAATATTAAAAACCTAACACAATCTGCGTTGCTGTTCGTTCAAAACACATGTTTATTTCCTGGGTAGAACTTGGGTGGAATTATAATTTTAATTTAAAATTTTATAGTATTTCTGGTATTTTCAATTTGGTTCAGGCCAGTTAGATCTTTTTGTAACCATATAACCATCATATCTCAGTAAAGAATCTATTGGCATTGCGCATTAATAAACACAATACAAATAAATGGAAAAATCGTTTAAAATACACACTTTGCAATAGTGAAAACATTAGTTTTTCACATAGCTCCAATATTTGATTTACCAGCTGACTAACTGAGAGGGCCATTACCACAGTAAGTGGCTGCCATTCCACCTCATGTCAGCTTTGACCAGGCCCAATGAGAATTGCTAATTCTCTCAGAGACTACCTTACCTGCCGCTCTGATCTCTTGTCATCACTGAATAGCAAAGAGCCTTGTACAGGCACACTCACAAGACTACCTGACCTGCCGCTCTGATCTCTTGTCATCAGTGAATAAGGACAGAGCCATGTACAGGCGCATCACTAGACTACCTTATCTGCCGCTCTGATCTCTTGTCATCAGTGAATAACATAGAACCGTGTACAGGCACATCACTAGACTACCTTGACCTGCCAGCTCTGATCTATTGTCATCAGTAAATAAAACATAGCCTCGTACAGGCGCATCACCAGACTACCTTACCTGCCGATCTGATCTCTTGTTCATCAGTGAATAAAAACATAGCCTCGTACAGGCGCATAAAACATGATACCAAATAATGTATGGATTTATAATAACACTAGCCGTTACTCGTGGATTGCACTCTATTTCCTATAGAATAGCAGGTACGTCCGAGGCATGTCCCTTTTTAAAGAGCAAAACTTCTGAAAATAAGATATTCCAGTCTCTTGATTCATTTAAGAATAATTTAACTAGTATGCTCTGAGGTTATTGAATTCGGAGAGTAACAAAATATCTATGAGACCAACAAAATAAAAAAGAATAATTCCCATAACATTTGAATAAGTATTTCCAACAATTTCTATAACATTTGAAATATTTTACACCAGGGTTGTCTGTCAAAATAGTCCTTTGAAAGGACTTTTACTGTATAACAATTTAGAATTGGATTAGGCATTTTTTATGTAAAGTATTATTTCAATGTTCATTATTAAGAGATTCAATATATAAAACAAAATTGATACTGTGATATTGCAAACTATTTTAAAAGTAACTTTAAAAACTACTGTAGATATACTGTGGATAAAAGTATTGAAAATGAAAACTTACACCACATGCAATTACACCCAGGGCAGTTTCCGTTACGGTCGAGGCTTTTAACTGAATTAATACTGAGCGAAACCGAACTAACACGGTTTCCACCACCTTCTGAGACTAAAGTGAGTATTGCACATTATCGTATTAGATTAGCAGTATTGTTAAGAATTTATTTTTTGACAACAATGGCGAAAACATTTATAACAGAAAATACAAGCATTAAAGTTTAGAAGTATATGTTTACAAATCATACATATATGTATCTATTTCACTTGTTTTTTCTTGTTTCTATTTAAGTTTAATTATTTAATTTTTGTAAATATTTATACACTTTTGTTTCTCTGAAGAAGTTATGCTGACATACGAAAATTCATATAAAGGAGTTTACCAATAGTTGGTTTTTTATTTTTACATGAAGAGAATACATATATATATATACTCATTAAATTTGTATAAGTGGCATCAGCCTAATTTAATTTCAATAAACATTGAATCACAAAAAGTACTTGCTCCGCCGGGACTCGAACCCGGATCTCTCACTTGCCGGGTGAATGTGCTACCATTACACCACAGAGCCCTCATTTTTTTACGATTCAATTATTTTGTATTTGGCCGTTTGTTTCACATATGTGTTTAAATAACCAAACTAACACACACATATATATATATATAATTTATATATATATATATATAATAATTTGTATGTATATATATATATATATATATATGTGAAATGTTGCTGAAAAGTCTGGCTACACTACTTATTAGATATATAAATCTATCCCTGAAATTTTTAAGTGTCAGGGAAATGTTTGTTTTCGCCTGCCTATTTAAAATAAATATTTAAAATACTTCCATAGAGTATAAAATATTATGCTCCTTAATTTAAAACATAAACCATGTTTAATTCTTTTATTAAAACCAAGGACCACCACTAATCTTGGTGAGCAAATTTGACCAATGGTAATTTAAATTTGAATACTAATTATATTAAATCGTATTACCATTTAAAAATAAGCTAAAAATAAGTGTAAACCTTTTTAACTCTTTTTAAATAAGATTCTAAGCACTCCTTAGATAATTGATATACCCTGACAGATATTTCAATTTGCTAATCAATTTGATACTTTTTCTTAGATTTAGTTGGAAAGAACTGTTAAATAAATATTAATAAAAGGACCCTTAACATTGGAGATGAAAAACGTTTTGTAAGTTCCGTTTCACGGATGTTTTAATTAAATATATTCAATGATTTATGTAATATTTAACAATTTTAGATCATACTTTATTAATCCTGGTAAAAGTTTAATTTATTAGATAAACGTGGTAAAAGTTTCAGTTAACGCACTTACGCTACAATAAATTTTGTTGGGTTTATTTCAATTAGGAATAGAAATAAGAATATTTTACAATGCATTGTGAATAGTGCAAGATCGTTTCTAATGATAATATATAAATTAGGTGTTTATACTACCATCGATCAATTCAATGGGCGGTGTGTACATATAGGTCACAAATATCGTCTTTGTTCAAAAAGCGACTACTTCCGGGCATTGTAATCAACTTCCTGTATAAAGAATTTTGGTTGTCGTACTAGTGGTAGCTGATCTTCTTCTATTGGTTATTGGATCATCATTCAGTCTTTACTTTGTCAGATCAGAACATAAGGCGCGGGTGTTTGAAACGTAATCGTTTCAAGACCTTCGTGAAGTTAAAAACTAAAATATAGTCTTCTACGTGTTGGAATCCGATTCCAACCTCTAGTGATTTTTGATGTTTATGAAAATTCTTTGTTTCTATTTACGTCATGATGCATATGCGTGCCAAATTTCAACTTTCGATATATCAGGATCACTTTCTCATTCACTTATCACCAATTCTCAAACTTCCCGATATATCGAAAGTTGAAATATGCATCATGACGTAAATAGAAACAAAGCCTAAATATACAAGCGCTAAATAAAACAAAGCCTAAACAAAGCGTAAATACTCGTATATATATGAAATACAAAGACTTAATAAATATATATATATATATAAGCTTTTTAAGATTTAAAGTAGTATACAAAAGTTTTTATTTCCTACGATAAAGCCGTTCTTTCAAGCAAAATTAGTAGCTGAAAACCGTTTAGAATTCTTGGTATATTTTTATGCTTTTATTATCTCTGACCTAAATAAAATATTGGCTAGTTAAAAGTCTTGCCGCAATGGCAAAACAGCCTTGGTAAAACAGCAATGACCTCACTTATAAAATGAACACTGATCTTAATAACAAAGTTAATACCTATTACAAAAATTGAATAATTCAGAGGCAGGAGATTATTTTTGTACTACTGATGAACATAGATCAAGATAATGTCAACCTTTGTCTTTTCTGACCACTGTGAAAGAAATGTATAAATTACTGAGCCTGGTTGGTAAGGATGAGACATTGTGTACAGGATTTCACGGTGACATTTATACGGCTTTGCGGCGTTGGTTCAGATTTCGTATTACATTTCAAGTACGTTTACAGTCATATCACATATAATTTCATAATAAGAACTCCTGTATTGGTTGAATGTCAGTGAATCATATTGCTATCTTGTAGAAATTCTGAAAAAAAGTGAAATTTAATCATTTAAGTCGGAGAGAGAAAGTAACTTAAATAAGTATCAATAAAATACAAAAATGTTGCTGAAAATTTCCGTAATATTTGAAAGAATATCTCAAACACTTTCGGTAGCAATTGAACTCTTTAGCCCATGGAGGATAAACTTTAATTTCCGTAGTAATGTTTTATGCAGTACTATAATACATTTTTTATATGTTTTAAGGTACTTATTATTTTCGTGTAATCATTGCCAAGAGTTTGAAAGGTAAACAAATTTCCACTGGCTATTTTTTCAGGTTTATCGTCTAAAGAAGCATTTCTGGTTTGGATGAATATTAAGTGCAAGGCATAGTTAGTTTTCTTGTTTCCACAATCAAAATATATACATACATACATACATACATGCATACATACATCCATGCATGCATGCATACATACATACATAGATACATACATATATACATACATACTCTGTCTGAGAAGCCTACTTCCAGACCTTGTAATCTTGCCCCAGTCTGTCATTCCCGGTGCCTTAGTAACGTTTGTATTGTTAACTAGATAAAAAAATAATTGTTGGTCTAGAAAAATGTACTATATTAAAAAATTTACTACGTCCTGTCCATTGTAATCTAGTTCGACTTCAAGTACTTCGGTGAGTAGTAGCGTTTGAATTTATATATGGGTGATGTGTTTGTGTGTGTTTTTTTTCTCTAAGACCAAGAAAACAAATACATACAAATGTCTAAAAAGTCCTTGTTGGTCAAAAAGTATCTAATTTTGATCCTTAGAATTTAGCTCGTGTTCACCTTCCTTTTATATAGCTACAATATTTGTACTTATTTTTATTGCAATTTTATTTCGGTCCCCAAGTAGCGTTTGAATTGTTGACCCAATTAAGAATTAATATATTTATTTGGTTTAAAAATTAAACTCTAGTAATATTCTTTTGTATTTCCGGTCGTAACGTAAGTCGTGAACATGTATGTATAAACTTTTACCTCTCAGGGCACTTTCAAGTGGATCAAACAAAAAAAAAGCTTTTCCTATGATTGCTACCATATTTAAACCCAAATGGCTAGTCGATCTTAATGACAAATTTTGCATTTTCCTGATAAGAGAGACATATGTGTCAACTTTCATCATTGTTAGACATCCATAAGTTAAAAAAAACAATTCTACGGGTTTGCAGACCCATTTTAATCTTTATGGGTGACTGGTTACTGTAGAAAGAGTTTTTTAAATAGGTCATAGGGCACTCGTGTTAAATTCTATCTCTCTTGGACATATATAAGGTTTGCATATAATATTATAATGGTTGCAACCCAATATTAACCTCCAAGATGGTTAATCTTTCTAAAAGATATTTCACTTACCTGTTAAAAGCATATAACCCGTGTGTGTCAAATTTCATCTTTATATGCATTTTATATGCAGAGATAATCTGCACATCACAATGTGAACTATATTCTATCTTACCCTGGAGTAAAATATAAACTCTGGAGAAACAGGCTTCATACAATAAACTGGCAGACCATTCGATCAGTTAACAATCACTCCAAAGTAGGCCGCTTTGGCTGCCAATTCTGAAAAATGAAATAACAAGGAGACAAAGAACCAAGATTTTATTGATCATACAGCATATAAAAATGCCATTAGTCTCGTCTTAGGGTTAAAGAATAACATAAATAAACACATAAACAATATAAAAATAAAATAACAATATCCAATATTTTTATATAGCAAGAAAAATCCTGAAGTCTACATAGTCATTTAAAACAAAATGACTGCACATGTACCAAGTTAAACCAAAGATTTCTGTAGTTCTATAGAGAGGATTGGCAATAAGGAAAAATGACCTGTTTTAATTTTCACTTGT